>NC_063205.1:4654684-4704684 GCF_017589495.1 Alosa alosa
AGTCAGAGGCCCTCTAATGATGGAGGTGAGCCTACAGTACACTGTGCATTCTAATCGCGGCGCGGTGTTGAGGCGATGCTCACTCTTGGCTGCCGCCTTGGCTGCGATACGCGGCGCGGTTGCGGAGAGTCAGAGTTATATTCGTAGGCGTTCCTTCTGTTTTACACCTGGAATTTTGGAAACTGTAAACCGGAGCCCCGCAGACAGATGGTCTCTCCGTCTCGGCTGCTGCTGTTATGTCACCTCCATCTGCTCCTACCTGCCCACTTCCTCTCCACCCTCCCACACAAGTTGTGTTCCGCACACCAGGGACCGGCTAGCCCCGCCCACCTTCAGAGAGAGAGAGAGAGAGAGAGAGAGAGAGAGAGAGGGTCTTCATGTTGTCAATCAGCCTCTTTATCTTCACTCCCCCACATTTTGTCTCACGGTCCGCTGGCACTCCAAAAGAGGAGTCACTTTTGAAGTTGAGTTCTTTAGAGTTTGGACCAGACTGACATGGGAGGTTAAATGTGTGGTCACAGGTGCAGCTCCATGGCTGGTGTCACCACATGCTCATCATACTGTTTTTAAGGCCCATATTTAATACCCTTTAAACCCTGACCTCAGCAGTTGGCCTCCCCTCTTTGGTGACTTTGGTGACCACCTGTTCACCCCTTCTCACGTGGCGCAACCGGGCTGCGTCTGTGACGAATTGCATCTGATTGGAACCCAGCATCACGGCCCCGGTTTAATCTCCACTCAGCAGGCCTCCTTTGATTGGATAATCCCAGGAGGGTTCCACCCTGTGGGTGGGGGCGCTTTATTTAAGGAGGGGCTGGAACTCAAGCTGTAAAATGACTCTCGCAGGCAGACGAGCAGACATTTATATCACACTTCTAAGGGTGTGCGTATTCAACGTCAGGGGTGAGGAGGAAGAAATAAGAGACAGACACAAACTGTAAATAAAGTTTATAAGTGTGTTAGTGTAAGTTTATAAGAGGGAAAAGGACAAGAGAGAAAGAGCATGAGAGAGACAGTGAGAGAGAGAGAGAGAGCGAGCGAGTACACTTTCCTTGGCAGACTTGACAAGTGACTTATATAGATCTCCTGAAAATTATCTGTCAAAGCTTTTTCAAAGTCGTTTTTTTTTTTTTAAATCAAAACCGCATCCCGTGGCTGAATGTAGAGGAATGACTGCTCATTAGACATCCCGTATTCATCGGAGGGCATCATAGAGCTGGTCACTGACTGACCCCCACTGTGGTTTCAGTGGCAGAGCACATGGCAGGGTGTGTTAGTTCAGTATGGTGCGAGGTAATTAGGTTGGCACCCACAGCAGTGTGGGTAATGTATGGTGATTACTGTGAGGTGACCAGTGGAATGTGAAGGACAATGGTGGTCGGGGGAGTGTGGTTTTCCCCAAGAGCTTAGGAAAATAGGAAATGGGAAAAGAGAGATGGTGAGGGGAAAAATACAGGGAACTGCTGGGCCTGGAAGATAGCGCTGACTTTTCCCAGTGTAAAGGAAGATAGCGCTGACATTTCCCAGTGTAAAGGAAACGGGAGTTCTGTGTGTCCAATGTGATGTCATTCGTTGCAAAATGTAAAAGCATGAAAGTCAAGTCAAGTAAAGTCAAGTTTGTTACTTATAGCACATTTAAAAGCAACAGCATTGCACCAAATTACAAAAAAAGTAATAGAAGCACATACTGTATAGCCTACAATGGCCTACAATCTTTCAAAGCGTTAATGTGTTCTAAACTATAATGCTGTATTTTGGAATGTCCATATTGTAGAATATGTACACACACTCACACACACACACACACACACACACACACACACACACACACACACACACACACATACACACACATACACACACACATCCAAAAAGATTGACAAAGGCTTAATCAACTATTTATTTAAATACACGAGACCTAAACAGTCTAATTAAAAGACTGAAATGGACGTGGAGTGTGTGAACACAGGCACTTTTGTGACTAGTGGGGATGAATGTGGTGAAAAGCACAATCACGTCTAATTGTTTAGCTGGCGGAATGTGAATGGATGCTCTCCGCTGGGATGGCTCCTCGGCTCTTATGAAACTGTGTGCACATGAGCTGAAATTGATTAGCTGCAAGAGGTGCTTTCATCAGAGACGAGCATTTCCATCTGAAAAGAACAATCAAATGACAAGGCCCTGTAATCAATCTCAAACGGAATTTTCAAGGTTGCCTTTTTTATCTGGGGGCGGCAGAAAGGTCTGATCTATTCATTTCCCCATAAAGAGGTTGACCCGTGACCCAAATCGTTGGACTTGCTGGTAAAGCGCCCGAGGCGGTGATGGAACTCCTGATCCAGGTCAGATCCTACTGACACAGACACAAATCACCGGCTTAACGCGTCCCCGGCTGCCTGTGTTTAAACACTCACCGCTGGAATCACACTGGGGTTCCACCAGGAGCTGTAAAGCACTTCCAACCAAACATGAATGGGAAATAACAATTACACACACACACACACACACACACACACACACACACACACACACACACACACACTGATGGTAATTTTGATACCATAGATTTAATAGAGACCCAGTCAGACCATTAGTATGAAAAATCATGAACAGAGTTTATTTACAATGATGCGCATCAAGGGAGAGACAGCATGACTTCACCTAAAGATCCATCAGCTGCTCTAACTAGACAAGGAAATAGTTAGGGTTTAAGTATCCTTCCAGGCTGATGGGAGATGGCGTTGGTCATCCCATCTCACATGGACTACACTGATTAGTGGCAACCTGGCAATCCGGAGCAGATACAGATACTGTAGCTACTGACACAGCCATGCAGAACAGTGAAACACTGCAAAGTCATAATATTCCTGCTCATCTCTAAATACAGTCACACAGAGATATACACTTTTAGTATCAAAGTGACCCACTAATGAGAAATGCAGAACATTAAACCACATATTGGAATATTGGACATAATGTTCTATTCCACTTTCTCTCAACACACACACACACACACACACACACACACACACACACACACACACACACACACACACACACACACACACACAGTGACATCCAAGCTATTGTATGCTTTTGTGATATGGAATTGCTATGTACAGTATATAATATTGCTACACCTTCCTGCCTTTAATGTTATGTCCCTTTTTAACGGAACACATAGGTTGAAAAGGTCAAGTTGCAATCATCTAAAAAGTCGTAGCCATTATTGTAATCGGTTATTTACTCTTTGCTTTCACAGAACAGAATTTATGGATTTGGGGATTTGGGGATGAATTCCCCTTGCCACATAATATGCAGTCCACGCAAGAGTACTGAAACTAAATAGTAGACTGATGAATCTAAAAATAAGCTACACCAATGTGCACCTGTTCTCTATTCTTTTGTTTAGATTCCTCGGGATTCTGTGGATGTTTCGCTGGCTCAAGTTTTCTTTGCACCCATATAAAACCTCCAGCAAAGTCCACACCTTTTGGTGACATCATATCCTCATCCATATGGAGAGGAAGTGACCCATGACCGATGTGAACACTTGAGGAAATTACTTTATTTTTGATCCACCCTGACAGCCAATTAAATGTGACGAAACTGGAATGTTGATCCATTCCGAGCGTCCGTCGTAATTGGTTAATGAGTTGTAAGGAAAAGCTTCTTGATCTCATTTCAATGCCTAATTAACCTTGTAGTCTGTGGAGTGAGTCCCCCCGGTGGTGGGGACAGGGCTGCTGGAGTTACCTTGCTCTCCTCCACACAATGTCAAAAGGATTGTGTGCTCCTCGCGCGGCCCTCTGTGCCGTCCAGCAGACCCGGCAGCACGTGTCCTCTCTCCCTCCATCCCTCCATCCCTCCCTCTCTCACTTCTGGCCACTCGGGGTGTCAGTGGATGATGGATGGCCAACCTGTCTAACTTAGGTTAGGTGGCTGAGTGATAGAGACATGCTTGATAGAAGTGTCTAGGAGAGGCAGTCACACCAACAGATGTGCTGTCATGTGTGTGCTTCTGTGTGGGTCTGTCTATGTGTGTGTGTGGGTGTGTATGCATGTTTGTGTGTGCGTATGTGTGTGTGTGTGTGTGTCTCTCTCTCTCTCTCTCTCTCTCTCTCTCTCTCTGTGTGTGTGTGTGTGTATGCATGTTTGTTTGTGTCTCTCTCTCTCTCTCTCTCTCTCTCCTGTGTGTGTGTGTGTGTGTGTGTGTGTGTGTGTGTGTGTGAATGTGTGTGTGTGTGTGTGTATGTGGTGATTGGGATAGGCACACTTAAGTCAAGAATAAAGGCTTTAAAAATAGCTCAGCCAGGGCGAGAGCTGCTCCGCCTGTCCCTCCTAACGCCAAGCCCAGCCCAGATCTAGAGCCCCAGAGGCTGAACCCAGTTCTGACAGGCGAGATCTGAGCGTCTGGCGGACCTGCATCCCTCTGCGCGCCCAGCCAGGTCCCGAGTCTGCCAGGTGAGCGCGCCTCCTCCGCACCTCCCCCCCCACCTCCTCCTCCCCGGCTCCAGTGCTGCCATATGGACAGGTGCGTTCTCCAATCTCAGACCCTCCGATTCGTTTAAATTCACAGCCGGAGGGTGACCTGGTGCCTGTGTCGGGATGCAGGGGCGCGTGGGGCCGGGAGGGGCTGGAAGGAGAGCCCTGGTGGGTAATACTCCAGCAGGTGAGGAAACAGCATGTGAAATTGGACTACAAAAAAAAACAGAACAGGTCCTGGGGCCCCAGACCACAGAGGACCTGCGCAGGAGCTGGCATTTCTCAAGCGTTTGGGGGCTGAAAAAATAGCTTTCTCTTTCCTCCTCGCCACTCCTTCTTCCAAGCCAGAATATAAAAATATTGCTTGAGTATAACACACCCTCTTCATTTGCTTGCTAATATTTCCTGACACATCCCAAAGTACATACACAACTCTCAGATCAGTTTTATAGAAAACAACAATAACAACAACAACTACAAAAGATTTAATAACATTGAGAATTTGCAATGACTCAAAACTGTTTTCACTCATTAGATTTTTAATAAATCCTTGCAGTCCTTTGAGATGCAATTTCATTTGGACATTGTGAGCTTGAGAATTGTTCCCACTCTTAATATGAGGCAAGTACGGCTGTAAGATTCTTAAGGACTTTAGTGGTGTCAATGTGCTTGTTAATATTCCCATCTGGAGATCTTTTAAAAATGTGATAAATGATGGAGAAACACACCGCTGACAGAGGAGATTAGCCGACATTCATCAGGGTCCCAAGCACTCCTAGAAGAGGCCATTAGAGAGGGCTCCCAGGCAACAAAACATACATAGCAAATGTGCTTCCTGGTAATATAATAATTCATAAAACTACAAGCAAAATGGTTTGCTGAAACCTCCCTCATACTTTTTTTTAATAGATCCACTAGTATGTATTCTCTCGGAGGGGTGGAACTCCCTCCCTCAAATGATAGATGAAGATAAAATCCCTACATGACAGCATTTAATAAGTAATGAAAATAATTTTGCTAAGAGGAGATTTTTTTTATAGTACATCACTGGGGAGGACGGTGGGTGGTAAAGGATGGAGGTAGAGCGGTGTTGTACTGTATGCCGGGTGAGCACTGCTCAAGCCGAGAGCAAGGGGAGCATTCTGCACGCAAGGACTTAGCCAAGTCCCCTGCATTTTACCTACTGGGAGTGATTGATTGCAACTGGTTTGTTTGTGCCCTTGAATATTTTTTTGTCTTTCAAAATATCATATGGCTTTAGCTATTTTTTCCTCTTTCTTACCCCATCATTTGGCAGACCGGAAAGGAGATGTAATTTATTCTTGAGTGACTGCAGTACAGTACAGCCTTCAACTTCAAACACAAAGTCCAAGAAAATAGGATACTGATTAGGCAAAAAAGCTCTTTGTGATGACATAGCCTTCATCATTTTTCCCCCCCTAAACATAGACTTCTGTAGGAAATTTCAAATATGTTCTTTTCAAATATGTACTTTACTTGCTTACATGACAGTGTCTCATGTGGCTGCGTACAAAAAGAACAAAGAAACATCACACACAGTTTTTGCTGGTTTCTTGTTTATGCTTTCCCCATGTGTGAAGAGCAGTCACACATGCTTCTCTCACTCGGCAGGATGGTCTGTTGCTAAAAGCTTGATGTAAGAATAAACTTGGAATCATCCTTCACTTATCATTGCTTTTCTTTGAGATGATAAAATAATAATATGTGCAGTGCACAAAAAGAGGTTTAACAGACTAGTTAATGATGTTAAGTTTCATAATTTTGGAATGTATTACCTTTTTTAGGAAGTTTGCCTGCATTTGGTGTCAGTGGCCCTGTGACTGCTATAGCTACAGTCACCATGGCCAGACAAAATCATATGCATGATAAAATGAACTTAAACGGTTTTAGACGAACATATTTTCCATCTCTTCTCTCTCTCACTCCCGGCATGAGAGTGTGTTTTCACTATTTTAAATGAGTAGTGCAGGAGCGGTTTTAAAAGTGAACGGTAGAAATCCTTCTTTGATATTTGCTCTCCCACAGCTTCTCTCTCCGCCCCGTGTGTGAGATCCAGCTCAAAGGCACGCGGACGAGGCCGGGGCTATTTGAAGCTTCTACGCCGCCGTCCAAGAAGCTTGAAGTGAATAATAACCCTCAGACGTTTCCTATATGGAAGCGTCTCAGTCTCTCCCTCCAATATAATCTTTAAATTCTCCCGGATTCATCCCTCCTGCGGAGCCTCTGCTCTTGCACTTCATCAGTGAGGAGCTCGGGCAAAATTGCCCCCTTGTTTTATTACACCCCACCCTCATTATTTCCCAAAATAGAAATCTCAAAAGAGCAACTGAAAGGCATTGTAAGACTGATGTTACTACAGCTCTGAGCACATGGCGCAGGATTAATCCTCTTTGTCAGGGGTATGTCTGAAAGTGGCATAATGCCTTCTCTGATGTATTTGCAGCGTCGCTTAGAGTGCTCGTCCTTTCCTCCTCTCTCTCGCCGCCGCCGAGCTGAGCTGAAATGTCATCCCGTCCCGTCCTGCTGCCGTTGACATGGACACCACTGAGCATGCTGAAAAGCGTATTGTCATTCATTGGTGACATCACCATTTCCAGGCAACGTGGGGGAATGTTGCAAAGTCATTAGCCCTTTCTAAGTCATGGGTTGCATTTGGGTTGCATCTCATGTTTGTGTAGAGGTTGCTTATATTAATTTTTGCTGACCACTATTGAAATACAGTATTCAAACTCACATCCGGTATGTAAATGCTGGATGTGTTTTGAGATTGCACAGTAACTGGTGACTTGTCATTCCTGGGGGATGAACAGACTTGGAAACGCATTATCACCTTTTTTTGGAGGCAAAAAATATTATTTACCTTCCACCCATCGGATCCCGAGAGAGAATGACTTCTGCATAGCAATGGCCACGCGGGCGAGCCTGGGGTTTCAGCTTCTGTTCTTGGGGGATCTGGAGGCTCCCTGGATAACAGGGGAGAGGGAAAACAAAATAGCAAGGGCTGAAATAAGGTTTTAGGATCGGGAATAGGATCACACTCAAACATACTGTACACACACTCACACACACACACACACACACAAGCACACAAGCCCCCTGTATCATCAATCTCACCCTTCAGAGTAGGCCCCTCCTGAGTCCCGGGCTCTGTTTCTGGATCTCTCTGTACCTATAGGAGGTCTCCAGACACCCCTGTCTCCAACCAGGCCACTGGACCAGCCCACTGCAAATTAATGCAGCCATATCCTATTATAAATGTATGGCTCCATACGGCCCTCCATCAGGGTAACAAATCGAATGCTAGATGTAACCATAGCTCTGGTTGGTTGCCCTGTGTCTATTTTTTCCCATTTTGTGTTATCGGCTGTTAAAACTACGTTGAAAGGTGAATAGCAATATAGAAGACAAAAAGGAATCAGGATTCTTTTCATCCTCAATCCTCCAGGAGAGTGTTTGACTTCACGGCGTGATTTATAATGAGATATTTTATTCCATTCTGAATTCATATTGATTAGCATTTTATCCCTCTCAAAGCCACCTGACTTGAAAGTTTCCCTTGACTTTCTTGCACACACAATATTAGATCACCACGAGGTCCTCTCTGTTACACTGTTTCTTTTGATTCAGTGAGCAGCATCATGTGATTAATAATTAAGGAATAAAATAAAAGCTTTCAGTTTTTTTGTGTGTCTGTCTAGTAAAGCAAATCGCTTGTGGCATCCAGAAATTAATAGTTAATCAACACTTTTAGGCCAAATTATCTTTTCGTACACCTACATATTATTATCAGCAACTGTTAAGCAATACAGAAAGCTCATTCTGGGAAATGCTCTGTGTGGTATGTGGATTAGGCTGGGGCTGGATGCGTGTGGATGCTGGTGATATTTACATATGTTAAAATAATTCAGGCACAGCTTCAGATTAGTATGCTTACATGGACATGCCTCCACCTCCTCTCTCCTCAAAAAAATAAGCCATTGACAGACAAACAGCACAGAAAGCGATAAGCCAAACATTTATCTATCGACTGATTGCTGCACCATGTCAGCACAGTCAATATTTACGCTGGCATAACTTTCTTTTGCACAGAACGAGAGACTCTGTTATTTCCACAACCATTTGAAGCACAAGCTTGAGAGAGAGTAACACCACACTACACCCCCTCCTCCTCTTCCTTTATTCCAGCTGAGTCCACTGCCCGAGCCTCATCCCCGTCCTGCCTCGCGTATTCCCCTGCCTTCTTATGATTTGTGAGACTCACAGGGGAGAAGAGCAGAACTCCTATAGGTTAAAATCTGCAAACAATGAGTCTTGTGTGTGTGATGGATGAACTACACGCTTCCCCATTTGTCTGTGCTTTATCTTGGCTTGGGTATCAATTGTTAACCGAAGTTTGCTTAACATGCAATCTTGAAACATTGCGGGCCAAATAAAAAAAAATAATAAAAGGTAAAAGGTAGGAGGAAGGTACTAGGAGCAAAGGAGAGGGTCCGGAGGAAGGAAGGAGATCAATGTTGGCCCAAAGTAGAAGTAAACTGAGTGGACATGCTTCATGCTTCATGACTTTCAGGTCCTAATTAAGAACAGTGGTGCTACCTCCTCTCG
Source organism: Alosa alosa (assembly GCF_017589495.1). Taxonomy (NCBI): domain Eukaryota; kingdom Metazoa; phylum Chordata; class Actinopteri; order Clupeiformes; family Clupeidae; genus Alosa; species Alosa alosa. The sequence continues at coordinate 4,663,796 of NC_063205.1, forward strand.
TGACATTTAATCGGACACTCCTGATAAATGTCACAGCGTGGATACACAGACGGCAAATGGATGCCTGGCAAAGTGCTTAATAACCTTTATAAATATTCCTGCCATGGAATTCAAATTCTTCATCTGTGCATGCCTGCATTCATAAGAGCACATGCCTAAACAAGAAGGCCTGTAGGTGAGCATGTGTGTTTGTCCTTGAAAAGGTGTGCTCCCATGCATGCAAAGAGTGCTTACTTAGAAAAAATGTATTTAATCACATTTTCGACACTGAGACACCATGATTTAAGAAAGTGCAAAGAATTTATCAAAAACAAATATAATTATTGGAAATGATCATGAACAAAGACTTTGTTTTCACCTACATTTTTCTATTCTTTGTCTCCACGAAAATAGCCTGGCTTTTTTTGTTGTTTTTTTTTTTAAACATTTTTAATGAAAGGGTGTCTTGGTTTACATAGCTGCTGAAATTTCTTGGCAGATAATATGTGACACATTAGCAGGTGCTGAGAGATTTTGATCAGCTTGGCATGTTTATGCAAGGCCAAGGCCCATCTCAATTCAGAACAGAAGCAGTGTGACACTTTTAGGGCAAGATTTCAATGTGCCGTGTCATCTGGTATTGGGAAAAGTGCCACTTTGGCAACAAAAGCCCTCACTATTAAACAAAAAATGATAGAAACAACACAATCACTTTAACTTTCTTTTCCCTACTTTTGTTAAACTTAACATTATAATTAAAACATCAAAAATAAAACAGGACTGTGTATTGTTCAGGAGGACAGAGTTTTTGTTCCTAATCCTAGAACAAGCCTTTGATGTGGAAAATAGTGCCTAATTTTGGAATTGATTTTGTATACATACATAAAGAGCATTCATCTGATTAAATTAAACATCTAAATATACACTTGGTGTTTTTTTATTTATTTTTTTATCACCATGGCGCTGGGCTCTCGGCGGACCCCGGGCTCCTGAGTGATTATGCCTTGTGTGTCGAGGTTGTTTCAAGTCATGTGGCCCGCATGGCTGCGCGGTGGCTAATTGCCTCTCCTGAGGAATAATTAGGTGACAGAAGTAAACGTAGTGGTGCCTCGGCTGCACAAAAAAGATGTATGCTGTGTCCTCTGTGTGGTTCACAATGCACGACCATTTGTTTGGGAAAGGAGTCTGTTGAGGAGGGAAAAGGAAGCAGAGCATACTCTGTTTAAAATAATTAATTTTGTCTAATTAAATGAATACTTATATTTACAGTCATACAACTGCAGCAGTCCTAGTGCTATTTTTCTGTTTATAGTTAAAGACCATTAACTATTAATTAAACATTAATTATTCCATTTAACATTAATTATTGTGCATGTTTACATTATGAATAGTGCTATGTGGGATTTGGGTGTTTGTTTTCAGGTGAAAGTGTTAAGACACTCCCCTCAGATTAGTAATCCATTTCACTAATGACTGCACACTGGAGCAATAAGCACCAAGGAGACATGGAGATTGTCAAGTGAAGCCAAGTGCAAAATTACAGTTTCAGCAAATCAAATATGTTATTAGAGCCTTTTCCTGGGGCTGTCACAAACTCAGTGACACATGTGCTGATGGGATGAGTTTCCTGAGGCCCATGTCCTCCTGCAGCAAGCCTCATTCATGCACTTTCACTCAGAACAAATATGCATTTAAAAGCAGCAGGCACACAAAAATGTGAGGAAGTAAGATAAAAAATAATACAGTTCTTTGGAATACGTGGATGATGACATGGAGGTCTTCCAAAATGACACCAGGATGGTGCAGTCAAGTCTAATGGGAAGAAACATTCAGTGACCTAGAGAGAAAGAATTTAGATTTATTTAGATTTATTCTGATTTATTGGACAGTTTGGTATTTCAGGCCAAGACTGTCTACTTAGTGTGGACTAAACAAGGGTTGCATATCTTTATATATATAAAAATATTTCAATCTTATTTCAGTGGTGGAAACTGTTCATGTAGGTAAGCCATCAAAACAAAAATGTATAATTCTTCAAGACCTTGTGAATGTAGACATAGAGGAAGACAGTGAGAATCTAGTCCTCATGTTGAGCGTGAAGATCAGTGACGTCTTCCGAACAGAGTGCTAATCCTAATTTGTTGTTGAACTAAAACAAATTGAACAAAACTTGAAGACATTACATTACATTTGGCTGACGCATTTTTAACCAAAGCAACAAAGACACGATATGATTGATATTATTGTGTTTGCTTTTAAAGACTGTACCATATAACACCTCCCCAATCATCTTGCACAATGATCTGAGGAGTTTACTGTGTCCTGCGCATAGTGGTTGGATTGAAATTGTGACTGAGCCTTGTAGGTGATCTTATAGATGTTGAATCCTGAGAGAGTGAGTGAGCAGAGACTAGAGGTGTGAGAGGCAAAGAGGCCTTGGGCTTGTCTCCATGCTTAAGAGCATTCTGACAATGACTGTGACTCCTTGTCTCCCTTCCCTGGGGGGTGGGTGAGTGGGTGGGAGGGAGGTAGGGGATCGCTTGTATCCTGTACTTTCGATTGCCCTCCATGATGGATGTGCAGCATGAGGAATGGGGCTGTCCCAGGGGCTGCTTCGCCTTTTCTGGGTTAAACAGCATCCTATATCACCCCCATCTATACGTTCACTACCAAGAATGTGTTTACTGGACTGTGAAAGCACCACAATCCATTCTCTGTCAACATATCAGGATGGTGGTGAACGAAAATAACATAGACAGCTGTTGGGGAGTTTTTTCAAGGGGTCCCTCAACATGTACATCAAAATACATCATTAGAACACATTATGGTAAACCCTGTTAAATCCTCTTTTTCTATCAGTTTGGCTTCATGTGGAAACCCCAAATGACATCAACGTCTGAAGCTGACCGAACCTTTCCAAATCTCACAGCCGAGACTGTAAGCACTGCGGTTATTCAAATCAAAACAAAGTGGACATGGAAATTGTTTGGTGAACCTTTTTGGAGCCTGCAGCTAATTAGCATGAATCAGTGATAGGTGATCTGCAGTATCAGACCTTAAGAATGTATGTGCATCTCATCTCATCAGTTAATTAGGATTCATTAATTATTGAAGACCTCTGAGACTCTGCCGCACAATCTACCGTACATGTGAAATCTGGTCAGTTTTTTGTGGCTTGACACAAACATAACAAAACATAATAACATCTCTCTTCATTCATTCATTCATTCATTCATTCATTCATTCATTCATTCATTCATACATACATTCATACATTTATTTACAGGTTATATGCAGTCGGTACAGTTTGTCCCTCTGTCTGTAAGATGGATACAAGAACTACAGATCTGATTTTCATGAAACTTGTGGTGGATAGGTCTAGTATGGCTAGAGAAGAACCCAATTACATTGGGAAGGTCCTTCTCACAGGACGGCTCGATGAATTTAGTTGTACTTTTATTACCATTACTAAATGCAGCTCTTGGCCTTGGTGAGGGTTTGTTCTCTTTAAATGCTCTTCCGGTTCAAGATGAAATTTATTCATGTAGTGGACTCAAGATCGAGAGGCTACTTTTAATTGCTTAGCCTTTATCTTGAGGGTTCACAAAATGTAACAGTCCGGTCACACTTCAGTAAAAAAAAATGCTTTATTCAATATTTTAAATCTACATTTATCCCATTCCACGATTTCCAGTTGAACTGAGGTGAATATTACCTTGGCAGGGCAAGACATCTTCCTGCTCCTGTTCTTCCTGTGCTGTAGAAGAGTAGCGTTCTACAACCCTGTTTACCTCCTCAAACCTCAGATAACTTGACAAAGAAGTTTTGAAAAAGCACTGCATTTTTAATTTATCTGTTTGTTAGTGGCGGACAGCTGTCAAATAGCGATAACTTTGACATTTCAGAGGAAGTTGGCGTTACACGGTGCCAACATCTTGTGAAATGTAGTGTCATTATCTTTGCCCATTAAAATTAGAATATGAGTGGTTTTAAAATGCTCCATAACAACCCATGAGCAAAATAGTGGATGTCTGAGACATGAGTGTTTGATCTGAGGATGTAGTTTTCTTGACATTGTTTGCCTAAAACTCAAAGAGGCTAATTCGAAGTTAAATTACTCAATCTCCTGGGAAGAATTTGGATATATCTAACAATGAAATGTGTCATTTACTTTTTGTGTATACCCCTAAAGACATTTTTGCCCAATGTTGACCAATTATATCTTGGCATTAACTTTTTTTGTGATATGCCCCATTCACACATCTACAGTATGATGTAGGCCTAGTTCCAGTGTTTACCGTTTTGAGAGGACTAAGGACCATGATGATTTTACAAGACTAAGGCTAACGATGCTAGCTTTGCAAAGTGAGTTATGGACTTTAGCCATAGAAAACATTAATGTAGAAATAATAATGGCAGTTTTAACTTAAGTAAAGACTCAATGAGTGGGAAAATGTCAAAAGTATGTGTGGCAAAAGTGTGTCAACCGTAAATAGGAGCAAGCACAGAGATTTCAATACAGAAAAGTAATTATCAATGGATTTAGCATCTCAGGCTGTAGCATACAGATTCTCTAATATAATAGATAACTATAGGCAGGCTTGACATAAAAGATAGGAACTACTTGATATGTCTTTGCTTTCAATATCATCTGATCATTTGTCAGCCACTTTGGTTCTTATGGCATGAGGTCATGTCAGAAGCATCTCCCTGAAGACAGCTCACCTGTGGTCACCATCCATTACACTGTAGTTGGAGGTCAACTTCATTGGGAAATCTCACTTCAGTATACTGTGCTGTTAGTGAATTTGGACATGTTGACCTCCAATTTTCCATGTGTCATATTCATGATATTGCATGGCCATGTACAATAATAGCTTCAGAAGAATGTGACAAACATGTCAGTGGCACATTGGTAATTATGTCATAAGTTACTTCTCAGACAGTAAAGACACCTGTCACTTGCTACTGTCTAAAACACTGTGTTGAAGATCAGCAGAATTGCCAAAGCCAAAAGTACCTAATGCAGTCAGGAAGAGACAGGGGCGGGTGGGACACTAAATATTACGGGGAGATTTCAAACTTCACTGGTCCCCTCCCAACAGCTGGTGTGGGGGTGTTGATAGGAGGGTGACCCTTGGCCTGATTCCTATTTTAGGGGGGGAAATCGGAGGCTACTTAATCTAAAATCTCCAGTAGTCTGTATCCATCTCATACACATCTAATAGCTGCATGTCATATCATCATAGTGATTAGCAGGTTATTTCCAGGGTCGTGTGGTGTGGAGTGAGAGTGAGGAGCTGTGATGGCACAGTCCAGGCTGCTGGAGGGTCTAGCAAAGACCTTCTACAAGCCGTTATATCATGCCCTTTTGAAGCTCACAGTAATCAGCCCGGCCTCAAAACATTACCGGCCCACTGGGAATTCTCCTGATTCTCCCGATTATCACTCCGCTACTGGGCAGAGAGGCCACAGATGAAATGGCCTTAGTCACAGAGCCATCAGGCTAAATGTCCCACCGGAAAAAGGCACCAGGATAGTAAAGACAATTGGCAGACCATTATCTTCTGTATTCTGTGAGTGCTACCAGTTGAGGACATGACCCTACTTGAACAAGCATGTTTTGCATTGACGTAAAGCTTGCAAAAAACTAATATCTCCTTCATTTTTCCTAACTCTCCACAAGTTTGTGGGCTTGGGCACTTGGACCTAGACTTAATGCAGACTTATGTACCACAACCTACACTACAGTATCAGCACAATGCTTTAACTATGGAGGTTTTGATTAAAACTAGAGGGCATTTATGAAAGGATGTGCAAACAAAGTGATTTCACTGAAGAGTTCTCCAAGATAATGATTAACTTGTGGAATGGGTTGTGATGATCTGACACAAATCTGACACATAATTTATATGAGCTTCACTAACATTTGGACACTAATTACAATTTTAATTATGTGTGAAATTGTAGAAGCTCTCTCAATAATAAGTTATAAATTATACATTTTATCATACATTACATATTTGTAGTGTTAAGTACAGCTACTGACCAGTGTTGATAGACAAAACCCTCACTCCCCTGTACACCAGGTACAGCACTTTACCATAAAAGCTCATCATAATCACCAAATGTGAGATCCATTCCATTGTATTATAAAATAGATCATCATAGACTAAAGGAAAGGCAACTTCTTGATGCTTTTAGGAATGAATGTGCCCCTATAAGTGCACTGTCTCATTGGTGTTATTGGAGAAAGTCACAGAAACAGCTCATCAGAATCAGAAGTCAGAAACAGGAAGAAAGTGTGAGGAAGGTGTGACAAGCAGAGTCCCCCAAACCACAGGAAACATTAAGAGGCAATTAGGGGCTTGCTATGAGCTCACATCCTGGTGGTCAGTGGCACTGAGTGTTCCATTTGAATCTGAGGAAGATGGGGGGTCGTAATGAAATGCAAATGCAGGCTGCACAGGTCAGGAGTTTATAATTGGACCACAGCTGCTACTGGGACCGGTGGCAATACACCAGCGAGAGTAAACAGTAGGTCAGCCTCATCAGGTCCTTCTTCTCCTCACAGCATCCATATACTTCCATGTATACTGTAGGTCTACAGCATCACTTTTCACCATGCAATGGCGAAGAATTAACCATTTTACAGAGGATATATTTTGTATAGATAAAAACATTATTCTTATTATAATCTAATTATTTAATTTATTTACAATTTAAAATATCAACACACCACCTCCACAATACACTGACATGTTTAATATGCAACAATTGTGTACTACAGTAAAACCGGAAAAGAAATACATTTCTAAAAAGGAAAATATTTTTCCTATTTATTCATCTACTTATAATTGAGAAGAAAGAGTGACTTTTCCAAATCTCTCTGCATGTCTGTAAAGGGATAATGGCAATTTCCTGAGATTCCACCATCTCCCTCCTCTGCTGTGGACCTCCCATGTTTCTTTGGTGCTATTTTATTTATTCAGATCATTTCCATATGCAATATGACATGACATGACATCAGTTCAAATTACCATATGGTCTGCTGAAAGCAACATATTTGAGCTCTTAATGCAGACTGGCGCCGCAAGCCCCCCGTGGAAAACATTCCCCCTCTGTCATGCACCTACAGTAAACTTTTTAAAGGAGAAATAGCCTGAGAGAGAGCGAGAGAGAGCGAGAGAGAGAGAGAGAGTTCAATCATTTATACATTTGCTGTTTTGCATGTCCATCTGCCCCCTACATTTCAGTCGCACCATGTTTGCTCTTGCCTAGCACCAGAGCACTTCCACAGAGCTTTGTGGAGCATGACAACAATCCTTTCAGGGGAATCCGATTCATATGTGGACTCGGCTGCTTCTGCTCTCTGAGAGGAAGATAAATGGGAATTAATAATAAAAAAGAAAAGCAGGCAGCTTCCTCTTTTTTTTCCTTTGCCGTGACCCCTCGGTTGCTTGCTGCCGATTGACACAAATCGGCCCGCGCTGACCCTCAGGTGGTGGGGGTCAGGAGGAGTCTGTGAGACCTCTGCTTTGTAATGAGCCCTCTCCCCCCTCTGGAGCCACTGCGGGCAGCGTGTTTGTGCAGGCAACACAAGCCTTCAGATTTACTACCCAAACAAATCATGAAAAAAGATTCTTCTTCTCTGCCCAGAGGTCATCACCTTAGCTGTGCTTTGCCTGGCAGTTATGTTTTTCATTCTCAATTGTCTGGACTTAGAGAACATCTTCTTCTACCCTGACAGCAATGTTTATTGATATACTGTGTGCAGGCTACGCTGAGTCACATTAGCAATAAACAGTTATTGATTGCTTTCCTGCCATGCTGCTTTATTCATTTTCTCATTTTAATTAATAGCCTTCAAATATCTTCCAGATATGTAACTCCATTTAGGCAAAAGGCATTTAGTCACCCCCTACAGTTTTTGTATTATCTCAATGTGGCTTCTGTAGACTGTTGATGTGTTTTATTATATGGGTCAATATTTTGTAGAGGAATTTGAAGTGCCTGCTTTGGCACCTCATAGTCTCAACGGAGGGTAATTTATCCTGCTGTTCTGTCTGCTTAATGACAAGCCTCATTAGAGCAGGCCTTAAGCTGGCACTCTCACAAAAACACCATTTCATATTTTCTGTGTTTAAAAAAAGATGGGAGACAGTGAGGTTTTTTCCAAAGCGTGCCTGTTTTAGAGAGAGAAATGGCTCTTTGTCTCTTCCCCATCAGCCAGAGACACTTATTGTATCACACTGGCCCCTCAGCTTCACCTCTTGCTCAACACCTCTCCCCCAGACACACACTCTCATACACATGTACTTACCACACACACACACACACACACACACACACGCACACGCACACTCACACAGTTCAGTCATCTCCATCTCGATTACACAAACAGACACTCTCTAAAATAATAACCTTTCTATTTGCCACCAGAGAATCTGTTTTGAAGATGCTATTCTTCCATTCTCTATGAAATAGGCTACCTATGACCTCGCTCTGTATATGCAGACAGTGCCATAGTCTCCAAGAATGGAATATGTTCATTATTATTCTCTTCTCTAGTTTAGACCACCCTACTCCCCCCCACACACACACACACACACACACACACACACACACACACACACACACACACACACACATGCACACACACACACACACACACACACACACACACACACACACACACACACACACACACACGCGCCTCAGAGAATAGTCTGCCATGGAGCACTAGGTATTTCTGGCCGTCACTTTGTTCAGGGAAATTGCTGTCGTTTTCCATTTGCACTTTGTTTGCAGTGGTTTGATGTGACTACCTGCAGAGCATGACTAGCTTATTACACTGTGAGGTGCTGCATATGGACCTCATCTGCATGTGCTATCAAAATATAAAGTCCTAGTGAGCCTAAAACGTGCTCCCTCCAATACAAAGTCAATCACAAATAATACATATTACTGACAATGATGCATATACTTGTTTACATGTTATGTTTTAAACAACTGACCTTGGACAGAGGTAGGGAGTCTCCTGCCAGCATCCTGCAGAAACAGCCATCTCTCAGCACTGAACAGCACTGAACAGGCTGAGAGATAAGGAACTTTAGCTTTACAAGTGAGGTCACCGTGGTGTATCTAAACTGTCTGGGAGAATATACTAATATCCGGGGTGCTGAGTGGTGCATTGCTGTGCTGTGTTGAGCGGCCATGCACATCGGTCTCGCTCCGCCAGGCTGACCACACGGCCGGGAGAGGAGACGGTACGGGCTGCAGCGCTGACCGCTGCTCGGCCGATCGAGCGAATACCAGACTCTGAAAGGCATCACCCAAAGTGGAGTCTCGGAGCTTAAAGCACAAAGCATTATCACTTGTCAACTGGCACCTTCGCTTGGCACTGCGTCACTGCCCAGATGAAAGCAAGCTCTGACTTTTGTGCCCATGCCTGTGTGGGTAGACCTGTGAGTCTCCAGCTGGGTTGGGAGTGTTGGTGGTGGTGGTGGTGGGGTGTGTGTGGGGGATGTTTGCAGACATACAGGTGTAGGCTGGAGGGCTTGAAATAGGATCACTGCCACGGCACACCACAAATTCACCATAATGCCAGGGCAACGTGGCGCCAGGGTCAGATGATAGCAGCCTGCGTCCGGTTGCGGGTTTGATGTGCTTAAGTGCTTTGTGGGTTCAGGCGACTCAGTGGACGGACCGCGGTGCTGCGTCCTGTCGTGGAGGCTGCCGACGCTGCCGACGCCTGGGCTCGCGGTGAGCAGCGACGCCTGGGCTCGCGGTGAGCAGCGGTCCTCTGCAGGCTGATGTTATTGCACTTCCAGCCGCATCACCCACTGAGCTTGCCTTATGTGCTGTGAAAAGCACCATGGCTTTCATTAGTTCATAGAGCACAGATTATGGCTCAGTGCAGAAGCATGAATTATGCATGCGTGTGTGTGCGCACTATGGTACCCTGCACCCCTCATATCCCTGCTCATCCCCACACAAAGCACCCAGTTCAACACATACGTACACACACAAACACACACATACATACATACACATACCCACACACACATGCTCCCCATGCCAACACAACCAAGTGCACTTATTCATTCATGTGTGACCTTGCACATTCAGTGGATAACTACACACATGCATACACACTCTCCTTACTATATCTCTTTGCAAGCAGCCAGTGACCCACACCCACCCACACACACATACACACACACACACACACACACACACACATTTACAGATTCACACGCACAAACATGGGCACTCAAACTCACATTTTCATGCACTCTCACACACATTAGTTGGAGCAAAGTGAAGGGGCAATGATGTGAAGACAGCACACATCCACTGGATGATCACTCACTCCTGCCTGATATGGAATGTTAAAGGCTCCGAAGGAGAGAAATGTATGCGTCTCTCTCACCTTGCCTCGTCCTTATATTTATGTCTCGAGTGCATTTAAAGTGGTGCTCCTGCTGAATGATGCTCAAAGCCAGTGCTCCTCTTCCTCTGTGTAGAACCACATAACAGACTCATCTGATTCTTTAAAACCACCATCAGGTCGCTTCTGCACCTTTTGATTTATCTGTCATCTCAACATCAAATGCTGTTGCATTTCTCTCCTCTCTGTTCGCTGAAAGCACCGCATGTCAGGCCTGTCATCCCTAACGTATGACTCCTACCACTGTTCTCCCAGCAACCCCTCTGCCTGCTCCCACCCCCCACCCCCCTGCCAAAGGCATCAGTGTACCTGCACAGTCCCCTGCAGGCCACTGGGCTGCCTCATGAAATGTTGCTGCCACAAACACTTTTCCATCAGCCATCGCCCAGATTTTACTGATAGCAGGACAGCATGGCCAAATTGATCACTCACTGTGTTTACACTGCGTTTTCTCATTTTATAAGATTTTTCCAAGATTTGGGCTCCGCTCATGGTTATTCCGGAGCAGCAAAGAGACATAGAATGGCAATGTGGCGTGGAAAGAGAGAGAGAGAGAGAGAGAGAGAGAGAGAGCTGGGGTGGAGAAAAAAATAAGCTGCGTTATCGGTTTGAGGAAAGCGTTTATGTTTTCATTCTGTCCTTTTGACCCTGGGCTCTTGGCAGGCTGTTGTGTTGATTTTACTCCACAATCAATTCATTTTAATCACAATGTGCAGCAATGGGAGGGAGGGAGCTGCACGCTAATTGATTGGCAGGTATTTGCATATACAGTATGGGACAAAATGTCAGCCGGAGCCTTGGCGGTGACCTGCGGAGGGCTGCTGGCAAAACAAACTGATGAGGGTAATTTATCATGCAGCGGTCTGTGGCTCGGACGGCTCGGTCCACTCGCACTATTGTTAGCGTCGTCAGTCACCTGTCACGGCGCGGTGGCTTTGGAGAGAGCCGAGCAGGCGGGAGGCTCCGGCAGGTTAGACACAAACAAGAGCGCCGGAGGAAATGTCACCGCGGCAGAACCGCCGCTACATCAACATCATGATCAATGCACACAACTTGGCCGGCGGGATCGGCCCATTAGAACGTCAAGCCAGAATCCGTTCCGGGGTTCTCTGATGAGCGTAAGGATTGTGGAGGTGCAGGTGCTGGGGGAGCTGTTGGAGAACACACTTCTCGTGGATAACACCTCTAGGGCCAGACAGAGGACCTGTCTAAAATGTTTAGAAGATTTCTTTTTCTTCTGCTGGGCCAAACTACTGCCTCAGCCCTTGGGTATAAACCCAGCTGTACGGAAAAGGTCACCGCGTCATAAAAGGCATGATAAACACATTTACGATGACTAAAATGCAATCATGGGCACCATAGACTTTCAGCACCAGAACTCCCCAAATGCACTGAGGAGTAATGGAACTGCAGTGTTTAATTTTAGCACGGCCATTATGCCGGAGCTGGATGGGATTCAAGAGAGATATTTTCTTTTTTGACCAATTAGCTGCCTCAACAACCTATGGCCCATGAAGGCATCCCCACTGGGCCTCTGTCTGAGCATGCTCCATTAAATAGAGCCGGCTGTGAGTGCCGGCAGCAGAGCAAGTAAACACAAGCAGTGGGATGCGAGGCCTGCCTTGGATAAGGAGCCGCAGCTAAATGAACAGAGAGATGCAGTGCCCATTAAGCCATGATGATGTTTCTGAAGACAAAAGCACCAGTTACGACCACCAACCACACACACACACACACACACAGACACACAGACAGACAGGCACACACACACACACACACACACACACACACACACACACACACACACAGACTGCAATCAAAAAGGCTCAGAGGTGTGAGGAGGGCAAGGAAAGAACATAACTCAGAACATACATTTATAAATGTGAATGTGTTCTTATTTAGTTGAAAGATATCAGATTATTTTTTATCCAACAAAACGTTAGCTTGGAACATGTTACCACATGCTCATCTGACTCTTGAAAACCACCATCGGGCCATTCATGAGGGAAGATGGACAGGTATTTGTTTCTCAGTCCCTGTGTGCTGACCTTTTTCTATACTGCGTGTGACCTTTTGTGTAGGTTTGCACTGGGCAAACATTAGTGAATGAAGTGATCCCTTTGCTCTCCTTGTCACTTGGAGGGGGAAGGAAGGCTCCTCTCTCTCCCTGTCACTTGGAGGGGGGAGGAAGGCTCCTCTCTCTCCTGTGCATCAGGATCTCTGCTGTGAAGTTGGAAGTAATGGATGCTGGTTAGCTCTGCAGGGCAGCTCTGACGCATTCCATTTGCCTCGTACTGTAAGTGGTAAATGCTAACTGGGGAATAGATTCACACCCCAGATGACCACAGTTGACTGCGTTCCAGTTACAACAAGATAAGAACAAGATGTTAACCATATGCCAGCAATTGTCTATTGTTTACACAGTATTTTATTCTTGAATTTTCCCTGGGGATCAATAAAGTATCTATCTATCTATCGATCTATCATACACAGCACACAGTACTCTGCACAAATATCATAGCAAGCAACAGATAACAGATTACTATAACTATAACTATAACATTATAACTGATTTGATGATTTACAAATAGGAAAGAACTGCTAATAAATAGTGCATTTCTACAGCACTCACTTACTGTGGGCTAAGCCATCTTAGAAATTCAAACTCTGGGTACGCAGGGTATTTGGGGTACTCAGGGTTCAAACGAGTTGACAAGATGAGTTTAGGGGGTGTTCCAGTTGCAACTTCTTACTTATAATTGTGAGAAATACGACTAGGAATGCAACTTATGAGTAGAACTGGAACACACCATAACATCAGGTGCATTGCCATTTTAAGGTTCCTGTGGTCTGCCAGTGAATGTTCAAAAGCCTAATGTATTTTAAAGAGGAAAGAATATCTTTGTTTTTATGCTTTTAGGCTTTGGAGAATGATTTCACCATTGGTCTGGTTGAGTTATGGGCTACATCTTTGCTTGGGCTGCTGAAGGGCTTTCACACTCATACACTTATACATGTTCCAGTCGAACAAATATTGGAATTCAGTTCTTGTGACTTTCAAGGTCAGAGCAACCCCCCACCTGCCCCTCCACCCTCCAACCCCTCTGTCTTCCCATCAACCTCCAAATTGATCATCAAAACCCCACTCTTTGGTCTTTGACAAGGAAAAGATAGAAACAAGGCAACCTTGATCCTGTAATCACAAAAAAGAAACGTCAGTCAGAATGGCTGAGCGTGCGGCCTGAAATAAAAGCTACAGTGACAGCCTCAACAACAGCCATTCCCCAGCTCTGACAGCCCCTCTCCACCCGCCACACTGAAATCAGGCATTATCATTAGGATTTGGCTGGACTGGAGCAAGAGGGTGCTTATGGGCAGATGCTTTAAACCGCTATCATCATTGTGTTGCCACCACACTGGAGCTCTGATCCTCCTGAGCGACTGATCAAATCTGTCGCACTCTCCACATTGCGGGGCCCATTGTTTTGGCGGATTAAAGGGATTAAAGCAGATGCCAGAGAGTGAGGGCGCAGGGCCAGTGACCTCTACACAAATCATCGCCAGGCGGATATGGAGCACTCTTTCCCCTAATCCAAGATTTTACTGGATTATCAATTATTCAGAGGATGAAAATCTTAACTTTTCCTCTGAGAGAGGGGTCATCATGATTTCTGTAGCTGTTATTAACCACTGAGGGTTCAAGATGATGGGGTGCAGGGCACATTTGAATGCCTTTCTCACATTTGACGAGGTCTTGTTCTAGCATGCCAAATGTCCTCATCAGATGGGATTCAATTAAGATTACAAATGTCTACATCTTAAGGTCTAACCAGCTAAACCAATTACCATTGCAAGCCCATTGAGCTCACATGCACAGCGTGGATGGTTTTAATGACGACATTAATAAGAATAATTTATTTCAACACAAAAGTGCACACAGCACAGTTTCCCATTGGTCATAGAATATCACTTTGGTTCCTGCTCGCCTCATTGTTTTCGTAATTAATTCCTCATGTGGAGATATTTCCTCTGTCACTGACAAACCAGATGAGAGGCGATTGAAAAAAAATGAACTGTGATGGCTGGATAGCTTTTCGCCCATGTGGCTCACAGTACATTTTTTCTTGTTCAAAGTTTAGCGCTGTGAGCTCTATAAGCATTGCATAGTGCAAAAGTCTGCTGGGAACATGTAGAATGTCTCTTCAAAGCAGCGTCTCCTCACTAGCTCTCTCTGTTGTTATTATGCCCTAAGATCTAGAAGATGTTTGCCTCTGCAGTTTCTCAAAAATATTCAACGTTGGGGAAACATACAATTTCTTTGATTTTTTAATATATAGACAGACTAGCAGACCCTCCAACAGACAGTCAGTCAGACAGGCAGACACTGTAGGTGTCTGTAGACGAGCCGTATGTTGTTATTGGAAGCAAGTAGTATGTGGGAAAAAGCATACTGCACATTCTTTTTTTGTCTGATAAATGCACTTTTCTTTTTCAAGACCTTGAAAGACAGGCATGTGAAGTTTACAGAAGTGGAGCCCTTTAGTAGATTTGGTGCGATCCTCGAGTGTCACGGCGCCGTGTAGTGTGAATTGTGTCAGAGGAGCGCACTTGCCAATCTCATGTGTCAGACGGGCATCAGCCTTTCTTTTGGGAATTTCTCCTCCATGTCCAAAGCTGTTCGTGTGATAATCACTTTAGCGCTTCTCCATTATCAAGGTGCCGTGTGCCTAGGGATGCTCAAATCCCTCATTTTTCACCTGCTTTACAAAGCCACCAATTATATTCTCTAAGGCCTAACTGTTGACCACTGGTTCATATCCACAGTGGCATTACCATACCTTGTGTAAATATTTGTATGTTAAGTATACTGTCTGTCACATAGTTCTATTTAAGGGATTATGAACTCAAAGACCCATATTCTACCTGGGTGCACTTACCAATCTGACATCTCTACAGCTGCATATTATGTGTACGGACACTATTGTTGGAGGACAGAGTCAGAATCAAGGTTAAGTATAGTGCGTCCCTTTCCCACATTCCGCACAGAGAGGCGTGGGAATGGAGTTTTGCGAGTCTCTGTGGACTAGCGGGTTCTGAGGCTCTGTAGTGTGGTGGGACAGGTGTGCGGATCTGGAGGGTGTCTGCATGGACTCACTCGGTGATGCAGTGGGGTGTGCTTTGCTCCATACAGGAGGAACAGGACCATCACCGGCACATGATTAATGACCAGACCAGGTGCTCTACCTGAAGGGCAGGTTATATAAACCCCATCCCTGGGCTCGCTACTCTTTCTGCATGGTAAAAGAGCAGCAAGACTCTCCTCTCTGCCCTTACAATGCCTTCCTTATCATTTCACAAATGCAAGCAGTCAAGTGAAGCGTCCTAAAGATGTCTTTGCATCAGTATGCTCTTTAGTCTTTACCCAGTGTAAAATAATAAAGAAATAATTAGGCACTTCAATCTTCAAAATTATTTTGAATCAACAATTTTTTCTCTCTGATTTTCAACAAGCAATCTTTTCACATATTTATGTCTTGAATAACAAACATATTTGTTTTATATTGACATATAGCATATATATTTAAACATAGAGAGAGGAAATTCAAGAGTTAAGTGTTGTGTTTCGGGGTATGTTAAAGGGGAGGAGGTGGAAACAAATGTCAATGCTGCAGCAGCTTTTTTCAATGTCAATTGATTTGAAATACTTTTAATATAATAAAAATATAATAATTTAAATATAATAAAAATAAAATTCTTTCTCTCTCCAGTGAAAATGTATGTTCTCTGAATGAGAATGTCCGAGAAGCAACCAAATCATTCAATGAGAAAGACATTTATTTTGACCCCTTGACCTATTCATTACCAACTGACTGAAGTTAACCATAAAGTGAATCTGCTGTGGTGATTGAGGGAGGATGAGCTGGACTTCACTGGAAAAGAAAGAGAGTGAACAAAAACCATGGATAGGTCAAGGTAACATGCATCTAGCACTTTTACCCAAAGCAACTTATAAATGCTCGCAATGGCCAACTGCTTATAACACAATTACTGAGGCCTTCCCCAAGCCCCTCAGCATTAAGAGACATATGCACAAATGATACCCTTGCCTTGTGCATAAGGACACAAACCATTTCATGCGAAATATGCGTAGTATGGCTCCAAAATAAAATACCTAAAATGATATAAGAGGTCATAGACCGGTTTAAGTACACTATACAGACCCTTACATACACTATACAGACCCTACAGTGACCAGTGACAGTGAGGACAGAGAATGTAATGTGTGTATAAGATCATTTGTGAGGAAGCCCTTGAACTGTGCTTTTTAGGTTGAATGTATTTAAAACCCAGGACGTCTGAATGGCCAAATCTGTTGAGTTATGCGTAGAGTTTCTGTAGACACATTGCACACAAGCCACCTTTCATTCTGGCCCAGGACACATTAAATTCTATTCAGGCCCCCGATTATATTGGAAATACATTTCAGGAGAGACACTAGGGCTCTCCATCATGGCTCTACAATGTCGTCTTTGCCTTAATCCACAGATCAATGTGTCTGCTGCACTGAAATAATAACATAAAGCAGATTTACAGTCTTCATTTTGGGCCCATTTCAAAGATCAGAACTTTCCCTGCGCTACCTACAGTAAACTCAGAACCTCAGTGTCAATGTAAAACATGGTATCGACTTATACTAACTTGGTTTCTGAGAAAAAGATCTTGTATCATATCAATGTTTATTCATGAGGCCTCTGTCTCAACGCCAATCAATTTCATCCTCTGTAATTTGACTTTCAAATTTGTGTGGTGGATTCCGGATGATGCGAGGGATGTTCATCACTCATTTCCATCTCTCCAATAATTGTTACTTTGTTAATGTCGGAGAGATTCAAACAGTGGGACCACCTCATGAGGAGTCAATCCACAACACCTGGTAACATCCCTTATCAGTCCATTTAAATGTATAGAGTGCCACAGCTTTCTCTGCACCCCCTTAATGACTGGGGGGGGGGGGGCTTCTTCATTAGCGTTCCCTCAGGGACAATAAGTTGCCAGACCGCTGTGAGTGCACTCCGAAGTCACATTGTTAGACTAATGAACAGACAGCATTTGATTAAAACATTTCAAACATCATTTGGTCCCCAATGCAGTACGGAGAGGGTCTCCCGCCGAGCACACTTAACACCCGCCGACGGCAGACAGGGGCCCCGCGCTCGGAGGTGAGTCCACAAATCACTGTAATGCATCGGCGCCGCTCGCGCCGCCAGCCCCTCCTCATGACACTGGTCGTTAAAAATTCATTAGACAATGTTTGTGCCGCCTCCGCGCGGGTGTCACCCTTGATGCGAAGGAAAGTTTGGCCTAGCCTGAGGGGGATTAGGGAGAAACCCCATACAGGCAGAGGCATTCTATCACACCCTAGCCCAAAATACAGTCTGGGCGTCTAATGGAGAGAAATGGTTCAATAACAATATCAAGAAGGAACTAATAGAAAAAAGGTTTTATTTGATGTTTTGTCCTCAAGGTAGGACCCAACCAGGCAGTTAATGTATGTATTTCTGCCAGTCTCGTCTATGTTTGTTCAAGCTTAATTACCAGAGAAATTATAGTAGTTTACACCAAGAAAAAGGGCTTCATTTAAGTCTGTCATTAGAGCTGCTTCCAATCACTTTTGTCCCACAGAAGAGGCATGGTAATTTAGCATGACAATCCATAGCCATGACAATTAGATGGAATAATTGTAATCCATCTGCGTGTCTCCTAATTGCTCCTTATTTGTATTGCAGACCACCTTACTTTATATTGTTGCAATTTGGACATAATACAGCAATGGCACTTACAGTACAGTTAAGTTTAAACTTGGCCTGGCCAATTGTCTTTTTTGACTTCCCATTTAAAAATGATATTCAAAATCATACACATCCATTCTGTTCTATTTAATATTGTTCCAGTTAATTTTCCAATTTAGTATTTAATTGGCTGCTTAATTTTAAACTACAGCTTTAAAATAAAATGAGTCTTTAGTTTTAAAAATGATATCTGAAATGAGCTGCCCACACATACAGTAGATTTGGCAATTGCAGCAGTATTGGATTTGGATTTGTAAGTAGAGACGGGCGGAAGAAAACGCTGCTGTTTTGCCAGTCGGGAAAATAATCAGCAGCTCCAGCATGCTAGAGTCAAATTCCACTGGGCTATGCTTTCTATCACCCCCCTTCCACACACACACACACACACACACACACACACACACACACACACACACACACACACACACAGACCCTCTCGTTCGACATCCTCTGCTCTTTCCTTTTCCCCACTCTACCTATCTCTCTCCAGCCCCCCCTCTCGCTTATGCAAAAACCCTGCGGATAATTTATTCAAGGCTCAGCAGTTAGCACCTCTAATCCTCCACTGATGCTCTTAGGAGCCCATAATTGTATGAAACTGTAAAAGTGGGATTTCAGGCACTCTGATTATCACCTACAGTTAGGGTGGTGGGGGTGGGCTGGGCAGGGTTGGGGTGGGGGGAGAGAAGAGGTTTGACATGGGAAAATCAGGGGGCCGCTTGCCCGGTGAGCCGGGTCAGAATCGGCACGCTTGGCTGGTGCCGGGGTGCACTCGGGCCCGAATCTGTCCACTCTCATCGTCCCGCCGTATAATGGGAGCTGACAGGATGTAAATGAGTTTTTAAAAGAGCTGGCACTGGGTGGTCATTTTTCTCATTTAGTGGTCAGATGAGGTGGCCGGGCCCACAGCTGCTGGGCTTCCTGTGGATTAGGCCCGGCTAAACCTGACGCATCAGGCCTTGATTAGGAGCGCCAGCGTAGCCGCGCATGGCCCTGCCTGACTGCCTGGGAGGGAGAGAAAGAGAGCGGGGGATCATCAGGGCTTAAAAGCATTGTGTTGCCGGGTCGCTTCTGTACCAAACAGCAGCCCCTGGCAACAGCACGTAGAAGCAATCTGCTCGGCTTCCTTCAGGCTCCCCTGTCTCTGCACTGGCTCTGCGTCAGCCCTCTCCTTCACACAGTGCTCGGGCACAGCCAACGGAGTCAGGAAAATGGACTCAATGGGGGATCGTTATCCCAGAGTTTTTAAGCAGGGCCACAGGCCACATTAAATGCCTTGTAGGCGAGTGGTTTAAGTATGTTCAGCTCGGTTCCGTGACTCTGAGCAAACGCACGAGTTTTATGTGGGCGATTTTACAAGCCTGACGATTCCTTGTCAGCAGGTTACATGTTTGCCTGTCGGCCCTTCTCCTCTCATCACGTTCTTCAGGCTTGTCCATTTGCTCCAGTGATTGACTATGAATGGCCGCGCGCGTGTGTGTGTGTGGCTCCGGTGGGCGGCCGGTGTTGTAACAGTCACAGTGCCTGCGCCCCTCTCTCCCAGGTGCTGGTGTGTTGCCGGGCAGTGTGGGGCTGATCACAGACAGTAATAAATGCAGGCTGTTAGTGGAGCTAAATGGAGCCTGAAAGCCCAGCTGACTGGGGCCCTTCTCCAACTGAACGGACCGTGAGCGGCGAGCCAGCAGACTACCAGTGCACTGACTGAGCAGTACAGACAGACTGTGGAACAGAACACTGTGAAGTATGCCAGAGCATGTATATATGTGGCCAAGCAGGCGTTTTATACCATCCAGGAAGGGTTCCTTTCTATCTTTGTACTCTTCGGGAGAAAACAGTTTGTGGCCAGTGGGAGAGGACATCTATGTGCTTGTATTGCATCCAAATAATAGATTCAGCCATGAGAACATACGCCATTGTCTTAGCTTAACAACCTTCAGCAGGACAGTGCATGCAGTGTGGCCTACAGGTGTGTGAGGAAACGCCCCGCGCCAAATGATGTCATCTTGGTTTAGGGGAGCGGTCTCCCACTACGTGGTTGGTATGACAGGCACAATGGTAATGTTTTGCTTCACTCTCCTCTAACCTTGACAGATTATTGGACTTGCTGAAAAGAGCCCAAACAGTTTTATGGGTTGAAAATATTGGCAACCTCAGACATCTACTGAGGGATGCAGCAGGGAGAGCCATATTGCGTATTGATCTCCCCTTCGCATCACGGCGAGCACACTTAATTAGATTTATATTGTAAACAAAGACTTACAATATGAAATTTGAATTAGCAGGTAAATGTTATCCATCAAAGTAAATAATATTTTTTGCCTTTGCAGCAGTATTGAAATTGTGGAGATTTATCAGCGCTGTAAAGCGAGGAGTCTCCCGGCCAGTTTATGGCCGACTGTAAAGCACTGGCTGGCCGGCCGCCTCCTCGCGGCCCTCTGTAGGTCACCTCAATGACAGCCGGAGGATTCCGCGGCTCCCGGCACCGCCCAGTTAGGCTCAGGTGGGCAGGGAGCGATAAGAGCACCACCATGACACGCAAATCATCAGCTGTACTACTACACAACACTACACATCATATCATTACAGAGATATGGAAGAGTGAAAATGATTTTTTCCTGATATCTGCCTAGGCTCAAACACGCTCTCTCACACACACACACACACACACAAACACACATGTGCACACACACACTGAAATACACACTCCTGTGCACTCTTCCATTAACATATGACCCACTTTGACTCCCCACGGTGCGTAGGGTAGGACTACTTTTTTGGTGGTCTCTTTGTGCTTGACTGTACCATAGCTTTAGGAAAACTCGGCATTGTACTCGCCTAATCAAATTATATGTGTAAAGGCATGACTTCTAACACACAAACCTCAAGGATATGGGGCAGATTATTGGAATTCAATCAGGCATAATTAAATATTCCAACTCTCTTGACATTCAGGCTACACAGAGAGCCTACACTCCTTGAGGACCTTATTTGCATCTCAAGAATTTCCACAGTCAACACAACTTTATTAATTTCCAGCTGGTGTTGGCAAGAAACAGTTGCACTCTCAGAGGTGCTTCAGCCAAGTGTTAGTGGGAACTGCATGGACAAGGGAGATAGGGAGAGGATGAGGTTAATGACAGAGGGCGAGAGTTTAATCACAAGCAGAGGCATCTGTTCCGTCTGGGCCTCGAGTTCAAATCTATTTGGGCTGCTGGAGGGACTGGTCATCTTGTGGCTTTCTGCCTGGCCTCCGGGCTTGTCTTGTGTCCCTCTGTTTTGTGTGGCCACTGACGCCAAGTCTGGTACATATTGTAAGGCGCTACATGGGCAGATAGCGTGAATAGTACTCTATGCGCTCTGAATATGAGGGGATACCAGCCAGTGAGTTGCTTGTCTTTTGCGTGTCCTCCATTCTTGCAAAAATACCAGTGAAACTTACTAAAGGTTTGTGCTTAATGCGCAAGTTGCCTGTGTGTTCTGCTTTTGATTGATACGCCTCCCATCAGAGAAAGACAATGTATGAGGTTCTATTATGTCCAATAACTGCCATTTTCTCTGTCCTAATTGCCATTCTCAATGAGAGCCTTTATCTTGCAGCATCAATCCATTCCATATTCATGATTATTGTAATCAAATCCCAGCATGACTGTTCCCATTAAACATTCAATTTGAACCAATCAGTCATTAATTTATGTGTGTATTATGCATTTATAAATGTGATGTTTATAGCTTGTGTCTACATTTGGATGACAATCATTCGCAGAACTTCGTCAAATGCATAGTGATTGCTTCTATATAAAGCAGCAGTTCTTTTCAATATAGCATTTCACAAAATAAAAGAATATAATTTCCAACAAATAAAACTATATGCAAATTAAGATCAATCTAGTGACCCATGTATATTGAAATTCTATTTTAGCAAGTGATATTTCTTTCACGCAATCGATTTATTCTTAAAATATCTCATAATAAAAAAGTATCTCATGTAAATGATTCTAAGACTTTCTTAATTCTTCCTTCAAGTGTCATCACTTAGAGGTCGGCACTGTGCAACAATCACAAGCACAAAAATAAATTAGGTAAAATCCATAAAGAAATGAGTCAAATGTCCACACCTTTACAATACAATAGCAAATAGCGATTTCCATTACTCCAGATACTAAAGTGGGGTATAAAGTTCAGTTCACCATGATCACTCATTTTTCACATTTTGTCCTTTTCCCTCTTTTTGATGTATATGGACAGATGGCTGAGTTCTGCAATGGGTATAAAAAGAGAACTGCTACCGGTGTGGGGAAAAGAAAGAGCAGAACAGACCAGCATTATGGAGCAAAGCTCACTGACGTTCTATGACTGGCATTTGACCACATTATTCATGTTAAATAAGGTTCTCTACAAAGGTACAACATATAAAACTGTTAAATATATAACTTTCGGTCTTTCAAAATACATTTAATGACCTTTTTTCTGGCAATCATCTGGCAATCAGAAATGACTATTGAATATTCTGTTTTTGTCGGATGATCAGTGGTTTTTCTCTTTTACAGTAACCAACCATGCTTATTGCAAATTGTTCTGGATGTTGCTACCGAAAAATGCAAGTCTGATTTTTATACACATATACATATATATGTATACTGTCTCTACAACTCCAGCTTCAAAATACAGTGTTGGGTTAAGTCCAAGAAAAATGTCAACAAAGTATTAAAGGTACTCCTTTGATTGTGTTCACTTGTCCTGTGAAATCATATAGCACAGGTCAGCCGCCCTCTGGATTTACTGTTACGTGAGGGCAGACATTTGTTGGGGAAAGGTTGCCATTGGATATTTCACTCTCTATTTGGCCCCTCTTGTCCAGAACACTTGATTCCCTCTTTGGTCAATAAAAAAAGTCAAGAGTGCCAAAGGTGTACTCCAGCAGAAGGCCAGTCACAGCACAAGCAGTTAGCCAGGTCCACAGTCTTTAGTTGGTTCATAAGCACAGGTCCACTCCAGACTGAGAGCTGTTGTCTTCTGGAGAGAGTTCAGCGTCTCAGATTATTCATAGTCCAGCAGATTCAGTTCATGGGGGACTTGCCGTTATCGGATCGGTTCTGATCACTATGCATCGTAGTCCAGCAGACCGACCACCCCGAGTGCTTTACATGAGACTGGAGTCCTCCGTGGCACTAGGGGGTGTGGCCCATTTACAAAGCATACAGACAAACAGGAAGACGGACAAGCGTGTTAAGCTGATGACAGCAGATTATCTACAGCGGGGTCGGTGTGTGTGGACAGGGGAAGCAGCGTGACAGAGTCCAGTCTGAGCTTCCCCAACTTCAGGAGCCTCGGGCACTGCCGCTGTTAAGAGACCTGCAGGGCAACCACAACACAAGTTTAGTCCCACAGAGGAAAACCCACAGCAATGTTCACTGTTCAAATTCTGTGGCAACTGTTTTGTATGCACACTGTTTGGTGGGACTTACATTTTAACATGACAATTACTTTTGATGGTAAATATGCTTAAGAGTTCAAACACTTTGGCATCTAAAAGGTTATCAGAGTAATAGCAATATAACTCTGAGGAGAGGGGACCTTGCCAGCTTGGAGAAATATTTGGAAACCTCCACACCATCTGGTAAATGTATGGTTCCCAGCCAACTAGATAAAGGCATTGAGCCTTCCAAGCTTGCATGCTGCTTAATTTATAAAAATGAACTCTTGACAACTGCACTGAGAGCAAATTGCCATGAAAGAAGCAGGTGTTAGATTAAACACAGGCATGTCTTCAGATAAAACAACAGGGACAGAGCAATCAAGATCTAAATGAACCTCAATTTAATAGGATAATGTCGGTGCCAGTGGATGAGTAGTGAAATGACCCAAGAGTATAGAGGCTAAAGACAGGGGCATGTCATTTCTAATACACTACGGTGGCCCTCAGGTAATTAAGACCACCACAAATGCTGTGTCTCTGTCAGAACAGGGGCCGCTATTAGCATCGTCTGTGGGAGCCACACTGCCCTCTAGCGATGCACATGTAATTACCTCTTATGCAATTTCACACAAACTAATGAAAAAATGACAATGCTTAGTAAGGTGTCTTGATTTGATCTCCAGGGAGCGAGCGTGGACGCAAATGAATTAAAGCAGACCCAAGGCAGAAAGTGCCGCTGGTGCATCCTCTGTCTTTAGTGCAGTAATGTGCACGCTTTAGCCCCGAGGAGCGCCACTCCCACTAATCTCTCCACTAATGAAAGACGGGCGACTGAAGCCACCGAACCATGCATGGGTGAAATGTTTACACAAGCAAACAAAAATCATTGTGAGAAACAGCTGGGATTAAATGGAAGAACCGGTCGTGGCCCTGATCAGGCACATTTCTGACACTTACTGAGGGATCTACCTGTACAACTACAGAGAGACAGCAGTGACAGTCTGCCATGTTGAAAAATTTAATGAGGTTCATATTTATTTTAGTTCCAAATTATTAAAACTGTCTCGTCACAGAACCCTGGATCAACATTTATTGACTTTTTCAGAGGAATTTTCCTTGAACCCAAAAACACAACTTACTAAAACATGTCTCTCCCCTCTCTCATTCACGCTTTCTCTCTTGTTCCCCCTGTTTCTGTTCTCTCCTTCACGCTTTCTCTCTTGTTCCCCCTGTTTCTGTTTCCTTCGCTGCTCTCTCTCTCTCTCTCTCTGTCTCTTCTCTGTTTGCAAGGTGAGATTACGGCACTATTGCAGACAGGGAGCTGAGAATCCTGACACTTAAACTGGAGCCAAAACGGAGACTGTTATTTACAGCACATATGGAGGGGTGCACCTGGGTGTTCTGGATGGTACACAACGGCCTCTGGGCATTTGGCCCTGAGCTGACATTTACACGCAGTCAACTCGCATGACTCTGCATCCGAAAATGTCAGCGCAACGGATGGAAAGGATTTACAAATGCAGGACTGGAACTACTCACATATGCACACAAGATGTGTAGTGTATAATAATCATGAGCAGTTCATAAATGCTAATGGGAACCATTTAATGGAGTGCTTTTGACCAGCACTCACTATAATGTGAGTGATTTGGTGGGATACTATACTGTTAAACAGGATGTATTAAGGATGTATTAATGTGGAAATGTCAGAGAAATGACCATTCAATTTAATTTTAAATTACAATTCATTTAGTCATGGGTCCAATAATACAATTCAGTTTAAAATTACAATTCATTTAGTCATGGGAATAACGCATGCTATGGGCATACAACAGTACAATAATGATTTAATGAATTACTTGCTATTTTTGGACCTGATGAGCGGTGTGTGTACCTTATGTAGTTGTTAAGGCCCATCATGGTTTGCAGTTTGTTGCTTTTGTAAAAGTCAGTTGTTGAGCAGTGGCTGAGAATGGCTGTCTGTCAGGTTCAGCCATGTGATCCGCCATATTTTGAGAGAGGAGGTGAGATTTGAGTGGGACTCCCATCACGTCATAGAGCCTGAAATCACAGGGGTGGGGGGCAATTGGCAGGTTTATGGTCATGGTTGAACTGTGAAATGAATCAACACTGACCCTGGCTGTAAAGGAGCATGGAGCCTGGCCACTTACTGAGCAGGACCATGTACCAGTAACAGGTGAAGGGTGTACCAGTGAAATATTATGACGGAGATAAAGGATTTTAAACATTGATATGGTACGTCTTCTTTAGGAGGGTCTCTTTCTGTCTCCGTTTTATGAAAGATGGAACAACTCAAAGCCAAATCCAATAAAGCCTTGCTTGGCAACAACAAAACATTTAAGTAATGGCTTCCTTTGTCAAATGACAATAGCTATTTGGTCATTGAAGGATGCAAATTTTAAAACACAAATTTACATATGGTCAACGATGGTCATAAATTTAATTATACATCCACTTTTCAAATCGGGTAAAATGCTCTTTGTGTGATTATTGCTGCACTCTTGAAGGTGCTCAAAATGGAGGAGCAGGAAATGACTGCTGACTTGGCTTGTCCAGATGAGAATTGGCAGTGCAAGCTAATGGTTTGCAGCGGCTGAGTCTGTTTGCATGGAGAAGCAGCTGTCCTCTCTGTGGTGATTCTGTTTAAAACCCTCCACTGGATGGGTCCTACAGTGCCAAGCAGGCCCAGTGGGATCAATTACCGAGGCTGTATACCGGTACCAACACTGCCGGGTTGCCCATCATCTGCGGCTTCCCTCGCAATCGGAGTGGGCATTTACGCGACCCCAATCGAAATAGCCCTTTTATGGACTGTTGGACAAGCACTCTCTTACTCACTTTCACATTTGCACATAGATACATAAACACGACCAAAGAAAAACAAACATATCCAAATGTGTCACACTTATTGATTGGTGATCTCAGAATCACACAAGAGAATCTGTGAATCTGACAATCTGTTGCTATCTCTAGTGAAAATGCTAGACGCTGTGTTTTGGTGGTGTAAATTAGATGGGCTTTTAAAAAACAGTCTCACTTGAGACTTTGAAGTGTGGAAGCGGCGCTGATGAACAGACTCCCCTTGCATGTCTGCTGTGAAATAGCCCTGATTACAGTAATCAGGCTCATTTTGATCAGTGCACACCACCAGCTCAGGTCTCCTTTCACTAGTTAAATATCCCAATCATTGTGGAGGTAATAGAATGGCTGATTAAGTGTCTACTTGCATTAGTTGTAATCACTGCATTAGCTAGAACAGGGCTGTATACAGCGATGGCAGATACTCCAGACACTCTCCAGACTCTGAGAGCTTGTGGAGAAGAGCTCAGAATACCTGTGCCAGCTTTACTTTACATGCCAAGGGCTGACAGGAGACACGTCAGCTCTGAGAGATGCTGTTAAAAATGGCTCTAGACTTAGATGCTGTGAGCAGTGTTGCTTTGAGATGACAGCCAATACACAAAGAATGCTTACAAGAGGTGCTAAGGGTTGCAATTATTTAAGTCCTGAAAAGAAGGCATTCTTTGGGAAGGATGAGAAACCTCTCTACTAGCCTTGAAATCTCTCAAGACGAGCAATGTCTAAGATAGATAGTGATCATGTGAAATCATATTTTCTACGGATTATGTGTACTACTCAGGAAAACAGAGACGCTTCGGACCACTTTGTGGTGTGGTGTAAATGTATCTGGCTAGCACTGCCAAGCTGTATTTTCCAAAAAGGTTAAATGTTTTACATATGACTACTAAATGGCATTCATGCTAATGTTGAGAGGAGCTCCTCCCTGTTCTGTGTCAAGGTGTTTTGCGTGGCTCTGCCTATTAAACAGACTGATTTCTTCAGATAACTCTGAGATTAGAGTGTTCCATCAACATTCATTCCTGCACAGGCTGCTCTCACAGAGATAAATAGCTTGTCCTCCTTCCTCCTTTTCCTCCAGTAAAATACAGGTGGCTACTATAACACAGACACATTTGTTACAGCAGGGGGTTTAAAAATGGGTAACAAGCAAAGTGAAATATCAGAGATAATGGTTAAGAATGCAAATATGCACTGCAAATATGCACTGTAAAAACAATGTACCTGGGGAATGGTTGTTTAATAATAATGTCATGCAGAGAAAGCAATAAGCTTTCAAAAAAAAGCTTTGAAGAAGAAACGCAAAAGTAATTTAGAGTTTCTGCACAGTCTCTGATTGTATAAAAATGTGATATATTGTGACGTTCAGCAAAACGCATGCAGCACAAATCCAGTTCAATTCTTCTCCATTCTCAGGTGTGTCTCTCCACTGTTTGACTCCTGCTTTAGAATAAGGCTAATATTTGGCAGCGCGCGCGTGTACTGCAAGTAAGGTCAGACAGTGATGGATGGGAGCTCTGTGAATGACACACTCTCATATACAGCCAAGCCAGTCATTGACAGTGCTCTTGATTCATACACGTTTGCGTGCAGAACATCCTTCTTCACTAACGGCCCAGCACTTCTGTGCATCCAGCATGAATACAAATGAGCTGGGGTTTATTTGTGCTGGGGAGGGGAGGGGAGGGGAGAGCCAGGGCAGCACACCACACAACGCTTTAACAGACAAGTAGGACTCCACATGCTGAAATCCTGTCCGATTGTCCGGCAGAATGTCAGGACCAGACATCACACAGACACACGACACGAAAGAAACACAGAAGAAAAAGGAAAAAGAAGAGACGGAGAAAATGGAGGGAGAGACAGAGACTGAGCTGAGGAGAGAGAGAGAGAGAAGAGAAATGGAGGGAGAGACAGAGACTGAGCTGAGGAGAGAGAGAGAGAAGAGAAATGGAGAAGAGAAATGGAGGGAGAGACAGAGACTGAGCTGAGGAGAGAGAGAGAGAGAGAAGAGAAATGGAGGGAGAGACAGAGACTGAGCTGAGGAGAGAGAGAGAGAAGAGAAATGGAGGGAGAGACAGAGACTGAGCTGAGGAGAGAGAGAGAGAGAGAGAGAAGAGAAATGGAGGGAGAGACAGAGACTGAGCTGAGGAGAGAGAGAGAGAGAAGAGAAATGGAGGGAGAGACAGAGACTGAGCTGAGGGAGAGAGAGAGAGAAGAGAAATGGAGAAGAGAAATGGAGGGAGAGACAGAGACTGAGCTGAGGAGAGAGAGAGAGAGAAGAGAAAGTCTGGGCGATGTGCTCTAGACTTTTCTAAGGCAATCCTTCCCTGGTATGATGGATCATACATCAGTCTCCGGGCTGACAGTTCCTAAGCCATCTGACTGGGCCACTGACCACACAGCTGAAATATGGAACAAGTATGAATACTTGTCAGCTCACGGGCAACGTCAAGCAGGCTGATAAACATCAGGTCAGCTTCAGCCGCAATGAAATTGCAGCTCCTCTTTTTCTACCTCAAATGTGTCATAAATAACAGATTAATGTATTTAGCCTCCACGATTTGAGATATGGATCTCAACACACTGATACAAATCATTCTCAATTTAATAAAGATGTGATGTACACTAGGTGCATTTCTGAGACATCTAAAAACACAGATTAACGATTGTGTGATTCATTTACAATATTTCCCACTGCAGTGATCATAACACTAAAAGCAATTGCATCAATATCATCTTTTCCATTTTTGACTGGTCATGACAAACAAGTTACAGAAGGCAAATGACTATAATGGCCCAATGTACAGTAGGCTTGTATCTACCATTTAATTATTTATAGCAAATGATTAATGTGTCTGGGGGAATCAGTGGTATCTTATGGCTGAAATGTCTGTTGTTTGAAGAATTATAAATTATGGAATTATAAATGCAATGTGGACTTTTTCTTGATGTTTTTTTTGACACTTTTGATTATTTTCAAAAATAACAGATAAGTTTGTTGGAGTTCACAGGGTGACATTTGTAGACGAATGAGAACATCGCATGACGAATGACTCTTAATGAATGTGCTGTAATTACTGATGGCTGTGTGGCTGCCAGCACTGGGCCTGTGGGTTGCTGTACGTGCGCTGGGACAGAGAGCGGCTCCACAGACATACCTGCCGTGATCACCCATCTGCTCCAATCATTAGCGTTAAGGACCTGCTTAATTCAACCTAATTGCCAGTGATAAAAAGATAAACAACTCTTGCAGTGTTATTCAAAAAAATGGAGATGAGGAGGGAATGGTTTTCTTCTTTTTGTGTGTGTGTGTGTGAGGCTTTCTGTTCTTCTGGGGGATCTTGGGGTAGGCTAGGGCATGCTAATGACTTCCTCTAAGTGCTGAGAAATGCAAAGGATACTCTGGAAGTCCTAGTCGGACTGTTAGGTGGAGGTGCCATTGTGCACTGTCTAATGAGGGTGTCAGCAAGACTCACCGTGGTGGTTTTGACTCTGCCGCCTGGTTGTGTACAAGTCCAGCCTGATTTATTTACTAGCAGGTCGCAGCCTTCGTCCTCCAGACAGGGAATCATCTCACACCATTGTTTGGTCCTGACAATACGGGCTATGGGAGGGAAGGGAAGAACCAATTAATTACACGGGATACGATACGGTGCATTAAAACAAACAAGCCACATAGCCAATATAAGCAGGCTTAATTGACAGGTGGTTGACTTGACTCATGTGGTTCAGCTTTTCGTGGCTCTGGAGCAGCGTGGAGGAGCCCACACCTGTGGTGCGGGCACTAACAGGGCATTTTGCCAGCGTAAAGCATGACCTTGCCCAGCAGCTCACTTGTGTGTGTGTGTGGAAGGGGGAGGGCATCACACAATAGAGAGCGTGCAGGGCAGAGTCCCTCAGATATGAGCAAAGAAACATGGCTGCTTCATAATAAATGCATGCGCCTGAATTTCATCTATTACTATGTTTTTCATTGACATACACAATGGGATTGATTTGATGACATGCCTTGGAATCACATCAAAAAGACTTGAATGTTCAACACTGTGGTATAGTTAATTATAAATGTTATTGTAAGCACTCCCAGTGCCCCCTGACTGTCATAATGTCAAAATAGCACGAACACATCTATAGCTGCATGGCACTTATGAAGCTGGATCTCTACTTATTGAAGTGAGGAGGGACTGACTCAGAGTTTATTTCTATATGCCCCAGATATTTGCAGTTGATTAAGGTGCAAAGTAAAGCAGGACATGAGCTATAAATGCAATGTTGGAGAATCACACAGCATTTGTTTTTGTATCACTACAACTGGACAAAAATGACAACATGAAACACACTATATAGACAAAAGTGTTGGGACACCTATACACCCACAGCAACTTCAACATCCCATTCTAAAACCATATGCATTATATGGAATTGGTCCCCCCTTTGCAACCACAACTGCTTCCACTCATCTGGGAAGGCTTTCCACAAGACTTTTTGAGCATTCATGCAGAATTGATGAAGTCAGTCACTGATGTTGGACAAGAATACTTGGATCTCAATATCTGCTCTTGTTCATCCCAAAGGTGTTCGGTGGTCTAGAACCCTGTTCTCTGCAAACCAGTCAACTTTTTACTATAGGAAAACCACTTAAACTGGTCTTTATGGACCTTGCTCTATACGCTATGTATAGTATCTTTGTACGGATCAAAATATAGTGCTACAGTCTCTCCCTAATCAAGTCTATTTGGAGACTGTTTGAGGTAGGGCTGATCATACACAAATGTCTATTTATAAAAGTAGGTCATTTTAACACACCTGCATTTGCATATCATGACACCAAAACTGGCCCTTGGAGAATGTCAGAGGGAAGGAGTGAGAGAGAGAGAGAAAGAGAGAGAAAGAGAGAGAGGGAGCGGGAGGAGTGTCTATGAGTTTCTCGGTTATTTGTCTTGTATTTTACTTCATTAGCTTAAACTTTATACAACATACACACATTTTATATGGATAAATACAGCTACATAACTAATGAATACAGTAATTGTGTACTATTTTTGCCTTATGTTATATTTGACTGTCTTGGCGGCCATAAACATGAAACATGAATGCCCCTTCATGAAAAAAAAAAACACTTATCTTAACTATCTTCTAATAATTTCCATGCTAA
The DNA here is from genome assembly GCF_017589495.1 of Alosa alosa. NCBI lineage: Eukaryota > Metazoa > Chordata > Actinopteri > Clupeiformes > Clupeidae > Alosa > Alosa alosa. Next base: position 4,695,532 of record NC_063205.1, read on the forward strand.
TATAACTATTTCTAATTGGATTCCATTTATAATTGTATATACATAACTGGATAATTATGGTTTTATTGGGACACTAAGCGTGTTTTCATAGCTGATAATTTCACATCTTAAGATGTATCTAATCATCTTACTCATCACCATAATTTACCATGGTCTGGGGAAAGTTATTCAAGCCACTTCAATGGAATAATTACTGAATGGATCTAAGCGATACATAGAAACCCACCCAAACATGTAGAGTCATGTCTCACAGAGGTTAATTGCAGATTTTTACCCCCAGTTCTTCTTCTTTAACGCTGTTTGTAAAAATATGCCTCTTGATGTCATTCAGATTTCAGTTTTGTTGTCTTCTGTGGGCGGCATGGCTGTGCAATCAGACACTAAGCTAATTAGGACACCGGGCTGGATTTACATTTGGCAAGTTGCAAGTGTGTGAAAATTCAAACGCTTCAAGGAGACAAGAAAGGCACAATCACTCCTAATTGCGAATCTAATGGAGGAATTTAAAGGACCAGTAATCAAGGCAGCGGAGCGGCTTGAGGCCCATTGGTGTTATGCTCGGTGCTGCTGTTCACACAATGACCACACAAGAGCACTCAATTATCCCGGCCTGAGCATGCTCTACATTCACAGGCTCACAAGCAGCCGACAGATAAATCAATTCAATACATAAAGCCGAGGCCCAGTTCATGATGGATATGTGTCAGGAGAAAAAGTAATTGAGCTCAGCCCAGAGAGAGAGACAGAGAGAGAGAGAGAGAGAGAGAGAGAGAGAGAGAGAGAGAGAGAGAGAGAGAGAGAGCAAGGCCTATCCAGATATGGCAGTCTGTGTGTGGATGGAGAGACAAGACAGACAAAGCAAGATCATTCAGGAGAATGAGGAAACAAGCTAGCTTGGACCTCTGTTGCAAAACGTAACTATTGATATCGTCCTTGACATTTTCATCACAGGTGTTCCTCTAGTTCACAGAAGCTCTCTAATATCCTTAGCTGAATAACAGCTTGCCAGAGACGATAGATGATAAAGCCGCAGTGTGAGATCTATTTAATAAGGTAATACGTCCTCCTGGACTGTTTTGTGTCTGGCAATTTGATTGTGATAGCCTGTTAGCCCCAATTATTAATCCAATTGACCATAAAACAGGATGAGGGGACCTGCATTGCTCTCCGAGGACAGGAGTGAATTTAAAACCCACATTTCAGACATCTTATCTGATGCCGTATATCAATGACATACAAGTTCTTCCAGTTAATTTAGACTTTTGGGCAGGACTTCCAGCTAATTTCTTCACTGTGGCAATGCCCAACACGCCAAAATGGAGGGGCTGCACGTGTTATGAAATAAAAACAACCTGAATCTAATCTGCCTCTGGGAAGGCATCAGTGCACAGTTCATCTTGCAGTGATAAGAGGGGGAATAACATCATTACACCCTCAGTGGGACACTATCTCAGTGAAATGGTATATCACACTCATGTCAACAGCCAGGGACCCCGGGTAATAAATCCTGCCTAATGCTGGCGTCGAGCAGGGCCTAGTAGGAGGCAAGAGCCGCAGCTCCTTTGTTGAGGCTAAGATGTGATCTGATGATTATATCAAATAAATCTGAGCTAGAACAGCCACCATCAGCACTCACTACTGGGCCTCAGCATTGCTGATACCGGGCTATAGTACGCCTATTGTGCTGTCGCTGTTTGAACAAGCATTTTGTTTAGTTCTTTAGATTTTAATCTCAGACCCCTCACAGGTTCCACTCTCTTAATGCTCTCTGCACTGCTGCAGTAATCAAACCCTGCGAGTACAAAAACATGCCGCAGCAGCTTTAAGTGCTTTTAATATGACAGCTCACTCACGGTGGCAGGAGGAACTAATGCCTTCTCTCGGACCTTGAATCAAGCCATCAGGCCTGTGGAGAGATAAAGACTCAGCATCACTGTGGCAAAGGTAATTCCAGGCTATCGTGCTATCATGCGGTATCATCGCAGCGGTCCTGGCATCAGTGACCATGCGGTGGTTTAGCAGACCACGCAGCCAGCCCAGGCCTGGTGGCTGGAGTCCCTCTCCTGGGACCCTCTGGCCTCGTGCCCACCCACAGCTCGGCGGCATTAACATTCACGGCAGAGCCCCCGCGCAGTAATGACAGCTCAAAGACCCTTTTAAGCAAATTTGGTGTGTCTTAATTCCACACAGGCATTTGAGAACACGGCGGCCCATTGTCGGCTGCCATTCTCTCCCGGGTTACGCGGCCCCTGCAGCAGGAGAACGCCCCCGCGTTGTCGGGTGGGACATGCACCCCCCCACCCCAAAAAATGCTCTCCAGGAGAGCTCGTCGGGAGCCTTTTAAAGCGATATGGTCAAACAAAAGAGCTTCAAAGGATCCAAAAGAAGGCCATAAAGGCAAAGTAATTTGCTTTCATCGCTAAAATACCCTTTCATGTTTCTTTAAAGCACATACAGCATCCAGCCTAATTAAGTGTGCTCCTGTGCGATCGGCCTGCGACTGAGGCAAGACACTTGGCAGGTTCAGGGTGTCGAATCTTGAATGTGCGATGCGAACAAAAATAAAAATCCGTCTGTGTAATTAGCCACCAGCATTCCCTGCTCCTTACAGTCCACTGCGTGATTTTCATGAGATTATTCCGCCCGTTTGGTGGCTTTGATGAATGTCTGGTCTGAAACCTGTCAGCCGCTTAAAAGCCTGAGGTTCTGCAGAAGCTGGATTGTGTCACAAATGGTTTTTGCACTCGTGTAATTTCTGGCTCTGCACATTCAGAAATGACACACTAATGCTCTGCAACTTCATCTGAGCTTAGTAAGTCTTAGGAAATTGGTGCAATGGTCTATTTGATAGAAATAGCTCCAGTACTTTTGCCTTGTCTCTACTACTTTTCCCTCAAATGACTTAGACAAAGCTTTCAAACTGGGAAATGACAGGGTCCATTTGTAACAGATGTCATCTTAATTAATGACAATTTTTAGCTTTTTAATGTATTTACAACAATTTTGTAAATGCCAATTGGGTGACTAATTAGCAGGGCATTTGGACTGCCACTGATCGCTGTGCCCATTTCCCTGTTAGCGATTCCTCGGGCCATCAGGCACACAAGGGCCCGCGGTGCAGAGATGGAATCCTGAGTGATATCGCCGACTCACAGATGTGCTCTGACATTTCCCCCCACAGCCTGGAGACGCTGTAAGCCAGCGGAGGAAATGTCAACCAGAACAGGAGCCTCCTCGACGGAGAGTGTCTCATAAACGCAGTCTGTCAGAGAGGCCCAGTGCATCTGTACCGGACGACAGAGCCCCCAGCTACTGTACCTGTGTCAGCAGCCGCATCCGGAAAAAAGGAGGAAAAAAAAAAAATCTCTCACCGCACAGTCCCAGGATCAGACGCACCAAAAAATACAGAATACCTGGTCTACTCAGTTCACTTTGAGGACTGAAACCTGTGAAAGTGACACTGACCTTAATGAGAGGTGTGCACAGTATGCATACTCCACACTTCATAATCTAGCCGACAGATGTGTGGCATTGCTGGCATGGTTTTCGTGTTAATGAGGAAAACACACTGCTCTGCCACACACTTGGTCCCCTAGGATATAGCACACCCATCTGACATCTTTCAAACCCGAGAAGCCAATTTATCTCCATTGACCTCTACCACTTCTCTAATTCATTATACAATGCAGACTTTTTCCTTCATAGATTGCAAAAATGTTACTACATCAGAAACTCATCTTGTAGTGTAATAAAAAGGCAGGGAAGGCAGTCATTAGATTTTACTAACCAAATATAGAAACTAGATCAAAGAAATGAGCAAACGATCTCCTTAGGGGTAGATCCTCTGTTGCTCACACAATACTTCGCTAAGCCTCAGGAGTTCTGGCTTACTGGAGAGAAGAAAAGTCCTATTTGTGGAAAATAAGATCTCAAACAATATTTCAAGTAACATTTAGGATTGGTGCGAGAGAAAAATTACAGTTGGCCTCCATGCGATTGTGATCACTCACGAGACTTACCACTGCAGTAGAGACAGATATTATAAAAGAATGAAAGAAATAATAAAGAAGTTATAAAGCAAAACATATTTGCATGCCCATAACAGATTAATATTTCATAAAAGTACAATCTATTGATTCAACAATTTCTTAGTAGCACAATATTATTTCTTATTTCCTTTCAATATTTTCCCTTCTGCTTTTGCTACAGCTTCTTCTTGCCTGCAATAATCCATTGTAGCACTTAGCGCTGAGATTCCTGGGATTGCCTGGCCGCACTGCGCATTTTAAAGGTAAATGGTTAAATGACTTGAGCTAGGGCGATGAATTGTTAAGGTCTCCATTAAGCGTGAGCAATATCCAGGTCCCAGCTGTGGAGCGGTCCAGAAGATAGAGAGGGCCGCTGCCGGTCTCCTGAGCCCCAGTGGTCTTGACCCAGTTAAGGCGGGCTCTGACGGATGACCGACGCAGAGACCAGCAGACAGGCTTTATTGAGACAATAAATGAGAGGGGCCGCTGCCTGCAGTGGGGGAGCATTATTTATGTATTTAGAGTAATGCTTTGCTAAGCTTTTGTGCTCCTGCCGCTGATGTTGTCTGATCTTCCCCTCAAAACCTGCTGTTGCTGCAGCAGCTCCAATGCCTTCTGCTTTCAGCGCAGCCTCTGTGCATTTCATTATTTATTACAGTTTTAGACCTGCTTCTTCCATAATTTGGCTTATGTCTTTCCTGCTAGATACTTTCCAAACTTTGCAACTCGTGCTTTGTAAAGCCCTGGATTTCCATGACAACCTCCTTCTATAGGCTTCTCTGCTTTACTGAGGCCCAGGAGCAGTCTGACACACAACAATGGCTTGATTAATATATCTGTGATGAGACATCATCACAGGCCACCATAAAATGCTAATCACAGTAATTGGATATGCCCACCAAACAATAATGACATTTCGCAATTATCTTTGGTGCTTAAGAACTCTTAGCACTATGGTGTTCAGCAACCCCACTAATGTGCACTGGATGCCCAAGTGCCTTAGAGTTCTAACTTGACATTTAAGGGAATCAGCTTGAATCAATAGCAAAGGTTAGTGCAACAATGCCCCAAGGTTTGCTCATGCTAAGTGTCTCAAGTCTGGCAGCAACCAAACCATTTGTCAGCTTGATCTCTTGACCGCCTCCGATTCATATCGATCCACGCTGATGCTTTGAGGTATGTAGGGACTGTGTTTTTTTTTTTTTTTCTCAGACCGATCTCAGTAAGCAGAAAATAATCACTATGGGGGAGATTAACCACAACCTATCAGTTACAAAGACCAGACAATAAATATGACCTGTGAGGTGACAGGTTGACAGGCTCCAGTTTGGGTTCCAGTTGAATGTTATCTGCCTTTCTCCATGCACTAGCATGAACTTCAGAAGTGCCAATAATACATCATGGACTCTGTACATGTACATAGTGTAGGCCATACGGTTTCACTATTGGTGGCCTATCACAGCTGAACACCTCTGGGATATACCATAATGAGGTCCATCATGCTCTGGGATATACCATAATGAGGTCCATCATGCACTGTGAGGGCAGAGTTGCAGTGAATGGTGCACAACTAATCAATAGCTCATTTGTCATTTGAGTCTAAGGATACAAGTTTTTCGGCCATCCACTTTTGTAAACCGAATGAACCAATCAATCGCTACCCTACAGAGACGCATGAAGGCTATAGAAGGAGGTGATACTAGACTCTCTCTCTCTCTCTCTCTCTCTCTCTCTCTCTCTCTCTCTCCCTCACACTCTCTCTCACTTTCTCATTCTTTTGTCTGCAAACTCGAATTAACTTTCCCAGTCTCAAGCGGTGGCTTTTAGAATCCACAGAGGGAGAGGGGAGTGCTGCTGCTGCTGCTGCTGCTGCTGTTCTGCTCTGATGGCACGTTGTGTTTAAGTGGAGAGCAGAATGTTCTTGTCAGAGGCCCGCCGCTGACTGGGACTGGCAGGTGTATTATTCCTCCCGCCACATTGTCCCTGGACAAATTCAAAGGCAACTCAACGACTCGGCAAGCGCCGCTCACCGAGCCAAATACCTGCCTGTTTATTTTTACTTTCCATCGTTTTCCCTCTTTGTCTGTTTTTTTTTCGTTTCTCGTCTCCTGTTTTACCTCTTTTTCTTTCTCTGTGTCTTTACTCCTCTCGTTTTTCTTGTGCTTTCTCACAAGCGAACAGATCTCTCTTCTAAGCATTACCTTCATGCAGTTTTAAACCCACAGAAGTCAGAGTCAACAGAGACACACCAGACGACTGCCCTAAGTTTTAAAAAGGAAGAAAAAAACACACACAAGGCTTTGGAAACTACTTTCACCCCCAAATAATTTTTTTTGGTGCAGCCAATGAAGCATTATCATGGAATGGTTTCCAGTAGGTCTGTAGTTATTTGTCCATTTGCAACCGGCATGAAAATGGAGATCATGTCTGTTCTGGGAGGGAGAAGGACCAATCAGACCTGCTTACTGTCAAGAGTTTTCCCCATTCTAAAAGCCCCTGCCAAGAGTGATGGACGACACTAATTTAGGGAGGGAGGAATCAGGACATAGCTTTTCTAAAATCTCAACAACGCCAGGCTTGAGCCCTGTCTCACCCAATCAGCAAAGCTCCTCATGTCGTTGCCCTAGCAACAGATCCACACTTCCTCTGACAGTATATCTGAGAGTAGGCTATAGCAGGAGCTGGTGAATGTGCCAGGGATATGCAACACTGGCACAAGAAAGCAATTTCTATTCATTCATTAGCCTGGATTAAAAAAAGCCCTACCACAAATATGTGACTGGAATTATGCTAACAGTAAGTCCCTGGTGGAAAAGCTCCCTCAGGCCCCATGTTCCCTCTCATAGCGAGTTTGTTCTGCTTTGTGAGGCGACTAGCTTCCCACAGGTATTAGCTTTCCTTTGCTCAGCAGGCTTTGCGCCCCCCCTCTCCCTCCCCCATCTCGCTCTGTGGATGCATTATCCATTCAAAAGCTGTGATGACATAGCAGTTCATCCGAGATGGATGAGCCTTCACCCATCACAAATGCCGGATGTTTACATCCTATTGTTTTCAGACCTGCAGGCCTGACTGTGGCATCTCTAACAAATCCTTTTAGTGCATGCTAACCTGCTGGCTGCATTTGTGTGAGCTGTGAAATCCTACATGGGAAAGAAATCGACCAAAGCAGCCCTCTCAGAAATGATACTATATCACAAACTGACATACATTTATGAGCAAAGTACATTCAAATGTTGCAGCAGAACATAAAAGACAGAAAAAAAATCTATAGGAGACACAAACGACCTTCCCTTCTAATGCACCAACACATTACCTTGGCTTTCCACAAACATGCTGTTCATCAATAGGCTCTGTACACCATGCACATGAGATCATTAATATTAATGAGGGGCATAATTCTTCCAGATGACTGGGGCTGTTCATGGCCCCCTCACAGCTGGACCTCGGCACTGCCGTGTGTCACAAGCAACGCTGTTTCAAACGTGCCATGTCTCTGGTGCTCTGGCATTTTACTGCTATGTTTATTTTTAGGTAGGGCATTTTTTGGGAGGGGGAGAGACAAAGCTATTGAACCAGGGCTAATTACGCAGCGCTCAGTGATTCTGTGCAGTTTGCTCCGATGTGACATTGCATTGCAGCAAAAGCGTGAGTCACAATTTCTGGCAGATGCGACATTTTTCTGTCTGTTAAAAAAAAGCATATTTACAGAGGAGGAGAAAAAAATCTTACACAGGAAATATTCCCCTCCATCACACTTGATGGTCTTTTGGGCCTCATCGACCACCATCGCAGCGATGCCACCGACGACTTCAAGGCACCTAACCCTAACCTTAATCATAACCCTAACCATAAACATAACCCTTGACTAACACTAGCGCCTTCCAGGCAGTGCTGCCTTGATATCGATGGTGGGGCCCCAAAAGACCATAGATCCTCCATCACAGTGCCCGTCACTCTACTCATTGTCATCTATTTTTATTTGCTGAACTCTGAAGACGTTCTCCAGGGTGACTAAGTGCACCGCAAGTCCAATTTACACAGCGACCCACTTTGATGTCTGGATCACAGTTTGATATTTCCAGGTTAAGTGGCTCACGCAAGCAAACCCACAGAGGACGTGAACCCGTGACCGAAAGTTTAGGAGAGGCGAGGATGGGCCACTAATAGGTCACTGCGCATCCACCCCCCACCTCTCCCCCTTCTCCTCACCATCCTGACCGTTAGTGGCTGGGCAGACTGTCCTCCTGGTTGCACCTCCTGCACATTCTTATCTCACACCACGGCAACGGGTTGACAGCCGACACTGAGTGAACACACTATTACCTCCCAGCACAGCGCAGTGAGTTTGTTATCATAATGGCTCCACTTTGAAGCTCTATAACCTAATGAAAGAAACCTGCATCTGCAACCAATATTAATCCCCAAGTGATTTATGCCTCTTCCTTGCTGAAAGAGACATCATTTGTATTCATTTACCTTGCTTTTTTTCATGGATTTATTTTTCTTTCATATGCTTGTCACTACAGCTCTTTTATTATTTCTGCCAAGCAATACACCATAACACCCTCTTACAGAGATTGCTCTGCATGATAACAAAGGATGTGCACTTTCGTCGGTCAAAAAAAAGGTCCATTGGACCAGATGTGTGAAGGGTGGGATAATGATGTATGTGGTCCTGGCGCACAGGGGGGACCCAATACGGGCCGTGCTGCACAATCCCAAGGACAAAGCCAGCACTGGCTTCCAGTTTTCCGCAGGAGAGAGAGATTCAGAGAACAATTAGATGAGAGTGGAAATACAACTGCAGTTGTACTTTCCTTCTCTCTCTCTCTCTCTCTCTCTCTCTCTCTCTCTTCTCTCTCTCTCTCTCTCTCTCTCTCTCTCTCTCTCATATCCCCTCCCCACACACACAGTCACACACGTTCTGCTCTCAGACGTCAGAGAGAACCTCTCTAGATTCATTTGAGAAGGCGTCTCGTATTCCATTCAGGAGCTGGTGTGGGGAACCCTTCCTCCTCCTTCCTCCCTCTATCTCCAAAGGGCCGTTCCCGCCCCCGTGTCCCGCTCCCCGCTCCCCGCTCCCCGTGTCCCGCTCCCGCTCCCGTGTCCCGCTCCCGTGTCCCCG
>NC_063205.1:4707184-4779684 GCF_017589495.1 Alosa alosa
TGTATTCATAAGGCCACATAATGATTGACAAAGTTCATATAATTATTTATACATGGTAATCACTGCACCTGAAATATGCTATGATGTTATAGTATGGCTGGGCCATATGGACATGGATATATCCCGATATATTTAGGTTGAATATCGATATACGATATATATCCCGATATATTTAGGTTGAATATCGATATACGATATATATCCCAATATTTTTTCCGCAAAGTTAGAGCTGTAAAATGAAATGGTTAGTCAAATATGAGTAGTTTTATTGAAAACTCACTACTCAAATAACAATAAAATCTAAACATAAAACTGGAGTGCCTTTTTTGAAATCAAAGCTCCGTAAGGTGCACATTTAAATTAAAAAAAATATCTTAAATAAAAATAGCCTATAAAATAAAATAGGCCAATCTTTTTCTGAAATAAATATATTTATATGAGAAAAGTAGCGTGCAGTTTCACAGCAGTGCAGAGAGCTCCGGTCAGCGGCTTGCGTGGAGCAAGGATCAGGGCGCAAATATGAACTATATCGATATATGCGATATGGTCTAATTCCATATTGCATTTTAAAATATATCAATATATCTTTTATATCGATATATCTCCCAGCTCTATGTTATAGTATACTGTAGGTCTGTACAGAGTGGGTTATAAAGCTTCACATAGTACCTCTTGATCATCTTGGTCCTGATGTCAGAATGTGTTTCTTTATAGAGGCACATATGCCATAATGATAGTTGAGTAGGCCTATGTCAGAACACTATTTGACTGTAGTCATATCTACTAAATAGTTACATAGACTTCAACGGTTTAGGATATTATGAATACTTGAGAAACATTTATAAAAGTGTTTCTAATGCTTTATGGATGTTGAGTAAAATGGATAAAGTGTTATATTTCCATACATGAAGACTCCTTCTTGCCCCACCATACAAGACATGATATGCAAATTGTACAAAATATTTTAAAATATGCACATAAAACACAAGAATAAAAATATCTAGAGAGAAAAGGTAATTTGATGCATTGTACTTCTTCAGAGCAAAACATCTGTGGCTTAAATAATGTAAGACATGTTTCTAAATGCATCATGTTAAGGCAGTGTTCCCCAGCAATATGAATTTTAAAAATATGAAAATGGATTCACAGTATTCACAGGATGGGCCAGTTCAGGGTCTCTATCCAATACTTGACTCTTCATGTATCCTCATCAGTGTAACAAGAATACTCTACTCCATTTAGCAAAGGTTTGGACTAATTGTTTATTAATGCCTCATACACTGCACTTTGCCTGATGCTGTGAAAATGTTCACTAATTTCTAATGTTTTATTCCTCATAATAGTACCCAGTCAAACCTGCCCTTTCTGCCCTGAGCTATTAGAGAAACGGCCTGCAGTGCACACCTCACTTTCAGGGAATGTGTGGCATTTGGACTGCAACTTGTTATTTCTACAAGATCAATTATTAATGCCTCAACAATATCAATCAATATATCAATGATAAATAGTCAATGCAATTGAGCATGCTTATGGAAAGAGTATGGACAAGTAGCAGCTGCAAGTTCTCCTCTCCAGCTCTGAGAGCTTCAAAGCACCGCTCATTATTGATTAATTAGAAAGAAAACAGACAGAGGATTAGACTAATAGGACATCAATAATCATTGATATAATCAACAGATGAGAACCCAAACAAACACCGGCAAGCACTTCATCATTTTATTTCCAGATTTATGGTAATATAGCAAGCTGTGGGGTGGGGTACACCATCTGCAACGTTAACACCATTTATTAGTGAGGAGAGACCATTCAGTAAGCCTGGTAGTGTTCGTTTTTACTTCTACTGCTATAGCATGTTCTTGGCCTAGAACTAAAACGAGTGCTTGCAGTTTGAGGCCTATTTCCCCACTTCTCAGCGCATAAGGAAGACATAGCATCTCATTATTGGAGGGATTGTGAGTAATGTCTCTGCAAACAGAAGCCCAGACCAGTGCTGCATGCCCAATTTACTTCTATAATTTGGGACTGTGCATGTGCGACCTAACATAAATCTCATTCTGTTTTGATTAAATGCACTCCTTACAGTATATCTACATGTAAATGTATCCACATGCTGGTGCATTTGCATTGCAAAATGCAAAAATCAGAATTGTTTCATGAAAAACGCTTTTCTATCCCTACTTTAGATTCTCCAGGAAATAAGAAAATAAGTGAGGGCAAAAAATCACCCACAACAAAACAATGTTAATAGATGGCAAGCCTCTGTCTTAAGAGGAAGCTGGTCCGCCACACTCTTTATTTCTATGCTAATTCCCATGTCACATGTCAGAATGCAGCCCTGCAGGGGATGCAGACTCTTTTTCATATCATTTCTGCCTGTCACGCTGAAGAGGGAAAAAAAAACACCACCATTTTTGTAAAGCAACCAAAAACTACTTTGATAAGAACTCCCTATAGAAATAGCATTGCATTAAGTTCAGAAGCGTATTCGCCGCCAATGCACTGACGCTTAGTCGAGACTTCAGCTAAAGTGAAAAGTTGGCTGTGATGGCTCGACATTTCTCCAGTATTTCCCTTACATTGTTCCTGGGAGATGGAAACAGTGTCAGCATGTCAATAGAAAACATGCAGAGGGTAAAGTGCTCTCCAGCCTCAGTGAAAGGGAGCTTTTGAGAGCACAGAGTCTCAGCTTGAAAAGCCTACACAAAAAGCTACAGTATAGCCATTGAACTAAAACTTTCATTGTTGAACTAAACTTCGAACTAATCTGACCTTTTCAAATAACAACTTAACTGCTTATTTGTTCTTCCTTTCAGTTCCTTTCATGTCAGACTGAATTCCCATGATACTTGCGCTGATCTGGCCTTGACATGCTATCTGGAAATTAGAGCAGGTACAGCAAACGTGAGAGGGTTGTAGTGATGTGACAGGCATATGAAACTGCAGGGCCTTTTATATTTACGGGATTCACTTTAATTCATCTTACACAAAGAACCCAGCGTCAGGGTTACAGTGACCTTCAAGACTACCTGGCCAACGCCAGTATGCCCTTTTCCCTTCATGACCAATGCCATCTCTCCCCTCCACAAACTCACCGCACCTGTCTCCTTTTCTTTATGTATGTGCATGATGACACAGGTTGCAAGGGACAGTTTTGCGGTCGAGGCGTTTCATCGTAACAGAGCTGAAACGTACCACATTCCTGAAAATTTGACACGGCTCTCCGTGTGCATAGTGCACTGATCGCAGATTGCCACCAGACAACCACTGCATAGATATCTGAGACTATCTGAAGCCTTTTTTCACCCCCCACATTTTTCTTTGAACTATCAAGGAACAGATGCCATGCAGAGATCCAATCTCACGCCCCTTGTGCTGTTAGTCACCGCCAACGCCTAGCGTCAGCTATTATTTGGGTTTTAATCAGTGTCTGCAGCAGACACCAGGGAGGCAAACAAACACACTCCACCTCTGTATATGTGGACCTCCTGAGGAGATATCATTTCATCCAGCACTTACTTCCACAAGTGCTCCTAATCAGTCAAGTCGTTTCGCTGCTTAAGATTACCTGACAAAAGCGGCCCTCCTCTCTCTTTCTCTCCACTCTTAATAGAAATCAATATCAGCAGCCTGACACATTGTTCTGGCTGCAGCGAGGGCCAGAGACCATGAAATGACTGATAAAGCGAGGCAGCGTTTATGCAGTAAGAGGCACAACAATGCTAACACTCCACTCTCTTGGATTAGGGACATTTTGAATTATTCATTCATCATTTTCTTAGAGGGGGCTGGTGAAGGCATTCAAAAGTCAGGAATTATTAAAGACCACAGCACTCTTTGAACAATTCAGAATTAACAGAAATCTAGGAAGCCAATCCAAAATGTTTAATTTTTTACATTTAAGATTTTGCTATGCGTAGATATTTTGAAAGAAAAATATATATGCATACAGAGTAAAATGCATGTAATACGTATTCTTGTAGAGAGGTTGTTGCGATGCAGCTATAGATTATCCTACTTAAGAGCTGACCTCCTGGAGTTTCCAGTGAAGAATGAAGGACAAAGACTGTCTCAGCTGGGGCATGGGGATATTACACCAGTTCCAAGACCTTGAGAACTCGTGCAGATTAAAATGATTGAAATCTCATTTCTCTCTCTCTCGCGCTCCCCTTCCTCCCATTCCCCCATCTCTCACTCTATTCCTCACTCCCCTCCAGTGGACTGTGTCCCGCTTCTGTGCTTTTATTTCTGGAACAAATAGTCCTGGCCCGTGTGTGAGCCTGTGAGGAGCTGGAGCTCGGAGCATTGTGTGACACAAATATCAAACTCGGGGACGACGCGTCGCGCCAGCACTGAGGGCCAGGTGGAGGAGCAGACTGAAAAGACAACATTGCGTCAGCCGTGGTGACAGGTCCTCTCTCTCCCACCAGGACGCAACAACAAGCAGCGCATCGCAAACTTGACTAGACACCATGCATCAGAACCATGCAGATAGGAACGTCTAACAGCTTCTTATAAAACTAACTACAGACCTTAATTTGCTGGCATGGGTTGTGTGCTAAGGCCTCAACGGATGACAGTACAAAAACAAATCAATAAAAATAACAACAAACTGTAATTTGCAGACATGGGTAATATGCTATGGTCTCAGAGGATCATAATGCAAAAACAAATGAAGAAATAAAATCACTAAAAAAAAACATTATCCAAGGCAACATGTATTAGGAGGCTTTCAGGGGCCCCCGATATGTCCTGTGGTTTTTGTAGCTGATGTCACAGTGTAAGCTCTGGCTTCAAAAGCCTGCTGCTCAGTAGATGGCCAGGGCGGAGCCGGAACCTCACAGAGGGAGTCAGTCACGCAGTGACCAGTGGTCACGTGACCTGGCACCCAGAGAGAGAGAGAGAGAGAGAGAGAGAGAGAGAGAGAGAGAGAGAGAGAGTGAGATCGAGAGAGAGAGCGAGAGAGAGCCATCTTACCGTCCACACATGCCGGCCTGGCTCTCGTGGTCCCGGCGATCTGCCCTTTCTTGCAGGCACACCTTGCGGTCTGCCTTGCGATGGTCCTCCGTGGCAGACTGTCTTTGTCAAAGGTGACAATCTCACAGGTGCCAGCCGCTAGCTGACCTGTAAACGCACAAGAGCAGACAGAAACACACATCAGGCAGAGACACCAGATACTGTGTGCCTAAAAAGCAGCACACTCTCACACAGCTCGGAAACAAATACAGTCACATTCCTGTCCACTCTTGCATTGTATTTGCCCAAAATTGATCATGTTTTGGAAGAAAGCTGTGGTCTTGTGGTCTGAACTGGGCTTGGGAAGGACTTCACAACCCTCTGCAGCCTGTTTACTGTTTATTAGTGAAGTACATTAACACAAATGAACAGTGAAATCAAAGCAGCATCCTGGGAATTCAATTAGAGCACTTATAGCCCCCAACCCTCTGCTGCTCACAAATTAACCTGTGGCCGTCAGAGTGACCCTAGGTCAAGTCCACAGGGATCTTGCTTTCCATGCGAGTGCAGGTTATTTTGATTGGCAGCCAGGTCAAAGTGTTGATTTAATCTGGCCCACAGTCACAGGGTAAAGGTTTCACAAAGTTAATTAACTCGCACGTCACAAGTCGCACGTCACCTGCAGGGTAATAGGAAATCACACTGGGAGTGCCATACAATTGGACAGAAACAGCAAAACCTTAAACATATTTATGTATTTGCACATTGATGTAATGGTCTTCTACATCCCTAAATACTAGACTGGTGCTGTTTCCCCAATCATGCAAATCTGAATGACTAATTTAGGCCATTCATCTTTGAGCAGCATTTGTTCATAGCCTGAAGGATGCTTAAACAACAGCCAGGGCAGATGAATCTCCACTCTTTTCTGTCTATAATGCCTGTATTTTCACCTTTTACACAGGGATAGAAGGATGACATGCACGTTGTATAGCTTTGCATATGTACAGTGAGCTTTGTTTCTTTCTAAATGAGAGACATTTGCACCTCTGGACCTTTTTTAAGTCAAATGCTCAATGAACATGAACGTCAAGTCTGATGAAGTGATTTTCCGTGAGCTCGAAAAAAGGTCAATGTCATGTTTGGTTCGTAGCCTGAAACCATAAGGAAACAAATGTGATGTTTGTTTATTTCTCACTCTGAAATATCCAATCAATTTCGGCATGGATCTGTGAGCAATGATGAACAGTCATCTTATGGCTAAACATAGACTCTTTTACTCTCTGTCACACACACACACACACACACAGAGAGAGAGAGAGAGAGAGAGAGAGAGAGAGATTTTAACAAAGAAAAACTCACCCACCCACACAGACACATACACCTACACAATGTTTGTTTGTCAAACCCATCCCTATCTCTCCCTCTAACTCTCACACACAGTCACCCCCATCTCCCTCCCTCTCCTCTCTCTCTCTCTCTCTCTCTCTCTCTCTCTCTCCCTCCCAGAGCCAGGCAGCACTGATCAGCCTTATCATTACTGAGAACACTTTTAAATGGATGCAAATGTGTGGCGATGGAGCGATGTGTTGTTGTGATGTTGGCTGCGTTTGCTCTGCGTGATGAAGGGCTTTTAATCCCGCATGTCACTCCCAGCAGGAGCCTCTGACTGAAACAGATCGGAGAGCTACTGCACGCCTTTCTTCTCTTTCTCTCTCTCACTCTCTCTTTCTTTCTTCTTCATCATCATCTTCTTCTTTTTTCATTTAACTTTGTCCTCCTTCTCCCTGTTTTTCTTTCAGGTTGCTAGATAATGGCTTGTCATGTGTGTACTGCATCAAGGGAGAGGATTCGTTCCTCTCCAACACCCTTTTGCAGTGAATGCAGACTGAGTTTTGTCTGTCAGCTCTCTTTGAATATTTTCCCTGTGTGCCACTGAAAATATGTTCACTCTTCTTTCTTACATAACATCTTGCGTGGCTTTGGAGTTGTGCCTCCGTAATATACCCAGAGCAATGGGGTACCTTCTGAAGGACTCCTGCTGTTATTAGCTGCAATCTCCTCTGCTGTCATCACCCCTTTCCATCGGTGATGGATCCAGACAATTTATTAACAGCAAAGCAAGGCTGTCTGTATGCCTATATAGAAACCGCTTATGATAGATCACTGCATCTCACTGCATGTCTTCCTTTGTTGTGCCCTGAGTACAATGCATACTATATTATTATACTACATATAATGAATCTGAAATTTACATTGCAAAGTCAGTTACTATAGAACCTACTGAAATAATGTTTGGGCCTTTAGATCATTTACATTAGATGACCACAATATGATCTCAGATTTGTGCTCTGTGTGTAAAGCTCTATAGACTATTATCGTTGACACGCCATGTCGGCAAGATGCTTGATGATACCCTTTCATTGATTCTTTTAAATCAACAAACCCATTATGTTCCATTATGGTTTTCCCCTGTCAAGGACAGTTGTGGAACTAATATACTGCCGTCAATATCACTACAGACTAGGAGATTACCCATGCTCCAGGAGGAATATAAATACATACATTCTCACATATTCTGTATTTTCCAAGACACATAGCGTTGACTTTTCCTTCCATTAAAGTAATTTGACAAATGTTCAACATACAAGCACCAAGAAAACACACAATTTATTTGGAAACCTGCCCAATTTAGCTCTTCACAGATCTGTGATCCTCAAGGCGTCAGTGCCAACACACTTATCTCATTTTTGACCTATGCACACAGATACATGCAACCTCCATGTTAATGGTACAAACTTGCTGAATCTCAGGCTTCACTATTTATAACTTGAGTGCTTTGCACTTTCCCTGACACATTTTTTGAAAAGCTGAGCCGCAGGAAATCACTTATAGAACAGCAGCAGGGCTGTAATTGCAAAGCCTGCCCGAGACTGTCCACTCATTAGAAACATAAATGCCATTAAACATGTAAGTAATTTTCTTTTCTGTGTGTGGAAATACACGTAAAGAAGTGATGAGTCTTTGTGGTTACATGAGCAGGGTGCCCAATTTAGCAAACACATCTTCCTTCTGAGAGTTCTACTTCTCACAGCCTTCAGCTACAAAATAACAACTGCACTTTACAGCAGATAGACCACGAGCCTGTGACTTGGGATTCGTATCATCTCTACATATGATATGCAGCTCAGAGGCTCTTTCCAGAGATGGCTAGAGGTCAGACTGCCTCTTTCAAAAGCGCTATCAAAATACTCTAGCTATGTATTAAAACATTAGCAATGAGGATAATTGACATGCAACTGAACTAACAGATGAGAGAGTCAATTATGACACAGTGCTAGTGATACTAGTCCCCGTGGTTCACTAGAGCAGAGTACATGAGGAAGGATATGACAATGGATGTTTGGTCGTTCAAGGCCCCTGCGACTTCTATCCTCTGTCCTCACTGGCAACACACACACACACCAACCCTTGCCAAAAATATTCTCCGCAGTCTCACCAATCGGCCTAATAATAATATCACTGGTACAAAATATGTTTGCAGTGGTTTGTGTGTCCTAACAATCACCTCCATGCACAGCACTGCAAAGCCCTGAATCACATTAGTGGAATGCCAGCCATGTGCTGGAGCCTTCTGAGAGCGGCTAAATCAATATACAGATGTTCCGAGAAAAAGCCAAACAGCAAGCTGCGTGCCCAAACTACAATTTGGATAGGAACGCTGAATTAGTGGAACCTTTCTGCCATTGCCTCGCCTCTGGCCTGGTCGGGTAGCTTTAAATGATGCCTTTAACAAGCCTAATCAGGCCACGCGAGCGCCAGCACAGCTTCTCAGCACAGCACATCCCCGGCTCTGATAGCGGCCGACCGCCGGCAGCCGCGCCCCGACTCCAATTTCACTGCCAGCGCCCTGCCAGCAGGAAAGCGCACATCTGCTGCCCATACAGTACAGCATGTCAGTGACGAATGCAGCTCACAGGGGCTAGGATATGGATGTTGGGCCGGCGCCAAGGAAACCTCAACTTACAGTGGCGTGAGCATTTTCCCCATCACTGATTCAGCTGGATTCAAAGTGCAGTTTATCACACAACAGGCTTCAGAGCCGGCGTTTACAGCCGCGCGCACCAACATTACAGCTCTGTCAAAGCTGCCAGAATTCAGAAAAGTTCTGCAGACAACTCTCGTTACAGCCGCTCTCGTCACATGGAGTGAAAGTGCTGTCTATCCAATCCATTTCAGGCAAAGTCAGTTGTTCTGTGTGCTTCAGTGGCCACTGGAACGCTTCCAAGAGGTGATTTGATTTTCCCTGAATGTCCCTTTTTCCCACTGCGAACTCACACACAAAATGACACACACAAACAAACACACAAACAAGAACACACATATACAGACTCAGGCGCACGCATAAACACATTTACACACACACAAGTATTAATGCCAACACACTTAATTGGGGCCACAGAGTTACTGCACCACTGACTGCACTGAAGTATGACAGCTTTGCTTCAGTGTTCTGGTTGCAGGGTCACCACGGTGTAGTCATGCTCTCTGCTTTTTAAAGATGCTGGTGGCATGTCATAAACACGGGCTTAAAAGGAAGCCTACGCAAATGGCTGAAGTGAAACAGAAAGAAATCAGACTTATCTGTAACGGCAATTAACCACTATAGAGCTTATGGAGCATTGACTAAAAACAGCGCAGTACTTATCTCAAGAATAACTACACAAACAAGAATTTTGGACGTGGAGTGGGGGATGGGAACAACAAATGCTCTCCTCCAGTCCCCTTCTCCCTGCAGTCCTGTCACTGCACACATTCATACATGCTGCTGTTCTGTAATTAAGTGCGTTTGCAGTCCCAGAGGATGCGCAAATGGGCCATGCTGTCTCTGCACCTTAAACGCAGCTCCCCCCCCAGGTTAAAGCCCTTCCCGTGTGAAACCCCGGCCCATTTCTCACCCCCACGGCTGGCCCGCAGAAGTAGAAGGCCAGGCCCGGACGCCCAGAGGTAGGGCAATTTATCTGTGGCATATAAGCAATAATCACCCTTGGCCGAGCAGTGTGGGAGCGGGAGTCCATGAGTCCATTCATTGGGCCTCATCAGCATGCTGGGGGAAGAGTCCCGGACTGCAGTGATTGAATGCCGCCTCGAAACGGTCTGTCTTTAATCTCCCTCTCATTCAGCTGGCCTGCACCCTCAGCCTCAGCTGTATGATAAAGACTCTCACATCCTCCCTCCTTTAGGCGGCCCCACTCTCTCTCTCCTTCTCTCTCTCTCTCCTCCTCTCAACTCTCTCCTTGCTGCTGCTCTTCCTCTTAGCCCTCAACCTTCAATCAGCTACATGTTCCCCATTTTATTAAACAACAACAACAACACCAACACCACTAACACAAAAGATGCATTTCATAGGCTCGCTAAGTTTCTGGTGTTCAACATTCAGCTGCAGCGGACAACATAATGGAACTTAACAATACACCGTTAGAAAAGGTCTCCTTCAACACAACATAAGCAAGCAGGAAATTTGACAAAACACCATGAAATTGCCTTTGAAAGGAACCGAGCCAACGGGCTGTTGAGGCATGCAATTATGAAATGTGTAACAAAACAAGCTGTAAGTAGTTGTAAGAAGTAAACACAATCTGTGGCAATCAAATAATTGGACTGGGGAAATCAAGTGAAAAATTCAGTGAAAAGTCCAGTAGAATCTGAAAGACACTGCCCACTGACCTTTCCTTTCCTATCTATTATCTGGAAAAATGTGCTGCAAATTGAATGTCACACACTTAATAAACAATAAGATGCCCAGTTTATGTCTGTAGCCCTACACCATTGGACTGAGAGGTCATCAGCAGGTCAGTCATCCACCACCAGAAAGCTTCCTTAATTATCAAAATAACGCATCACATAGGCTACTGGACACAACTCATCTGACATACGTTTCAGTGACATCATTGGCGAGTCTGCAAAGCTATTATCCCTGTTCTGTTATCTGTTTCCCTCGAAATAACCAAGCAAATAAATAAATAACGGAGAGGGCTGTTTGTATAATGAGGGGAGTAATATTTTTAAAAGGGCTTTTATAGAGCACTTACCCTTAACCATCTAAGCCCACTGATCATTTGAGAGGTTGTGCTGTGATATGCTGGTCATGCGAGGCTACTTGTACAAGCTCTCCAACAGGGGTCTCCCCTCTGCCATGTGGCTACTGGCGTTTTACAGGACACACCTGAGTTTGGATTTGTCCCACTCTCTTAACCTCTTGGTCAGTCATCTACTCCCATGTCAGACAATCAGTGTCTCATCCCCCACCTGCTAGGGTATCTTATGACATTCAGAGAGCGACAGACTTTCAGAAGCGTAAAGGCAAACAGTGGCAGCAGGAAAAAGCTGCTGGTTATATTTCACAATTATGGCTCCGACAGAGTTTGGTCAGACATTTGCTCATGAATATTTAGGCCTTCATGAATATGCATAAGGATTGCCAAAGTGGCAGTGTTGACGCTGAGATTTATGAGTTTACACGGGACATAATTACAATGCGGGCTATAACCTGCCTTTGAGGAAAGAAAAAACACACTTACAAACTGTAAAAAAAAATGGCAGGAATGAGCTGAGGATGCTCAACAGTGATATTTCTTCAAGCGCATCATGCAACAATATGAAACTGACGTTTTTTTTCCTTTCCTTTGGTTAATTATGCTCTGTTCAAGAGTAAAAGCTGCTGTAATGAGACGTGAATGAGACATATTCAACCCTGTCTCGGTAAAAAAATTAGCTCCTCAAAAAGTGGATGTTAACATCCACAGGAGCTGTCTTTTGGATGTCAAACAATCATCCTCTCAGTGATGCTGCTTTTCTGTTGAGAGAGTTCTTCAAGGCCATAGATGCTGACATGGAGAGGGAGAGGGAGGGAGAGAGACCATCAGTTCATCTCCTCCAAAGCGCTGCCTGTTTGTGAAAGAAACCTGATAAGAGCACTCGCTTCATGCTTCCCTCTCACACGCCAACTTGCACAGATAAACATGTAGAAAAATCGTCAGGCTATAGCACCATAGGCCATATGTTAAATATAGGGAATGCAATTTCATCAAGTTTTTGTATAGTTTTCAAGCCACAATTTGTTGTTAATCTAAAAAATGCTTCCCTCAAATTCCACTTTAAAGATAATAAGTACTCCATAAGTACTCCATAAGTACAGCATTCCAATTCAGTGTGTACACAGCACACTGTACCTACAGCATTTACATACAAAATTGGGCATACCATCATATTTGGAATGTCACTGTCAAGCGCTCTCAATCATGACACTAAATTAATCTAAGCTGCATAGCAAAATACATGTGTCAGTCTGAGCCCTGGGTTGTGACAGCCTGCTCCCAAATAAACACATGCTGGTGATGGGATGGATGAACCATCTTCAAAACACCCAACCAGAGCAAAACTAATACACTGAGGTTGTCAGACTGAAGGTGACACAGCGCCTTGCCTATGATTTCAATGCCACTTTAAGTGTGGTTGTTATTCAGGACCTGTCACCTTCTCTTCAATATGCTCTGATGGATGCTGTCTTCTGCATAACTACAATGCCATTGTTTGGCTTTATTTCACCACAGTGTTAGCGGATTTGTCTGAAGTGATTACATATTTTTGTAAGCGAGAGAGAGCGTGTGAGCAAGCGAGAAGAAATATCCTCTTTTTAATATGACGTTCACTCCCCCTCTTTGCCAATGCACATGTGCATACCATGTGTAATAAAGCTTGTAAATGACATTAAGCCCAGACAAGCAATCCACGCTAATGGAGGTGAGGCACTCACTGCAGCTCAGCATAAATGATAAATTATTCATTTCCTTCGACACCAAAACTATTATCAGCACCCGCTATTAGGAGATGACGGTCACCCATCATTTTGAGCAAGACTGAAGTTCAATCTTCATATTAAATGTGTTGTGTATAGGAGTACTGCGGTGATGCGGGGCTGTTATGTATGTTTGCCTACTGTGTTTGGAAAACAGTATTAGGAAATTATCGGGAAGTTCATAAATAGGTTTGAGACAAGCCACGGAGTTCAAATGATGCACTCAACCATAGAAGCTCCAGCACTAGCCTGATGTAATTGGTATTCGCCGCGCGTCACACTGATGCAGACCCTGTTATGAGAATAAGAGAGGGAACAAGCTTATCTATATTTCCACGGTAACCGGGGGAACCTCAGCCATGCTTCTCTTCCCCTCCCCCCTCTCTCCCTTGGTCTCTCTCTCTCTCTCTCTCCCTCCCTCTCTCTTTCTCTCACTCCCTCTCTCTCTCCCTCTCTCTCCCCCTCTCTCTCTTTCTTTCCCTCCCACTCTCTCTCCCTCCCTCTCTTTCTCTCCCTCCCTCTCTCTCTCCTCCCTCCCTCTCTCTCTCTCTCTTTATCTCCCTCTCTCTCCCTCGCTCTCTTTTTCTCCCTCTCTCTCTCTCTCTCTCTCTCTCTTTCCCTCTCTCTCTCCATCCCTCTTTCTCTCCATCCCTCTCTCTCCCTCCCTCTCTTTCTCTTCCTCTCTCTCCCTCGCTCTCTCTTTCTCTCCCTCCCTCTCTCTTTCTCTCTCCCTCTCCTCTCTCTCCCTCGCTCTCTTTCTCTCCCTCTCTCTCTCTCTCTCCCTCCCTCCCTCTCTCTCTCTTTTTCTCCCCCCCTCACTCTCTCTCTCTCTCTCTCTCTCTCTCTCTTTCCCTCTCTCTCTTTCTCTCCCCCTCCCTCCCCCTCGCTCTCTCTCTCTCTCTCTCTCTTTCCCTCTCTCTCTCTCTCCCTCCCTCTCTCTCTCCCTCCCTCTTTCTCTCTCCCTCTCTCTCTCTCCCTCCCTCTCTTTCTCTTCCTCTCTCTCCCTCGCTCTCTCTTTCTCTCCCTCCCTCTCCCTCTCTCTCTCTCCCTCCCTCGATCTCTCCCTCCTTCGCTCTCTCTTTCTCTCCCTCCCTCTCTCTCTTTCTCCCTCCCTCCCTCTCTGTCTGTGCTCATTACTGCCTGTTGTATGGTAGCCTTACATTTAGCCTTCCAGCATTTGCCTCTGTTCACACTCTCACACTCCTCACCCCCCAACACACACACAAACTCAAACATGCACACATGCACGCACACGCACACACACACACACACTACAGTCTCACTGTCACATGCCTCCTCACCTTCATATGCCACACACACACACACACACACACACACACACACACACACACACACTACAGCCTCACTGTCACATATTCACCTTTCTCTCTCTCATAATACACCACTGCCTCCTCACCTTTATATGCCCACATGGTCCACACACACACACACACACACACGCACGTACACGCACACACGCACACACACAGTGTCTCTGGACACTATTTCATCAGGATAATTAGAAGCCAACCCCTCAGTAAAATGGCCACAGATGCTCGTCAGTGTCTGTGCGGCAGGGTTGCTCAAGTAAACAAAAGGCTCAGGTAATTATTTAGCAACTCTTAAGCCTGAGTCCACAAATAAGAGGCTGTTATTATCAGGCCATTGGAGGACTGGTAATTAACAGCTGCTTTAGTGGAGAACCACTGTGTGTGTCCTCCTGTGAGAAGGCTCAGCCCAGCCATGGCTTGTGATATTATAGCCAGTCTGTGTCGGAAGACCTCAGAGAGAAATCTCCGTTCTCTGCTTCCCACTTGGGCTATGCCTCAGCCAATCGTTTTCGTCATTTACTAGACAAGCCCTCCGCCCCACCCCGCTACAACACAAAGACACGCACACACACACACACACGCACACACACACACACACACACACACACACACACACACACACACACACACACACACACACACACACACACATGCACACACACACACACCAAACTATTTTTTTTAATAAGAATGTATCACCATGGCAACCTTCCAAAAAGAACTGTGTTTGAAAGAACTGCATATTCTTAAAAAAAAAGAACTAGAAAAGAAAAAGAAAAGGTAGGGAAAGGCTCGAAATGGACTCATTTCTTGACCAGTCATGCCTTTGGCACGGGCCTTGTGACCTGTCTGCTGGGTCTGTTGTCAACGTGACTGCTCAGTTAATTTGCTCTTACAAGCCAAAGATCAGCCTATCAGTCGGCTAGCCGTCCCGTTATTGGTACTGATGGGAAAGTAGAGTCTCACAAAGCGATGAACCCATGTGGAACCACTTGTGCCAATTATTTAATTATGGCCTGACAGATTTCCACCAACAGCACCTCTTTAACTTTGCACGCTGCAGCACTCTGCAACGGTTTCAAGTCCATCAATTAGCACTGCAATTTAGCCCAGGGGTACGACCTGGGTTGGACACATCACAAAGCTCTGCTTGCCCTTCACAAACTATTAGTGGAGCTCTCGGTGCTGTCTTGTACTAGTGCCGTCTATCTGGACATCATACCGGCACCTCTGTCTCACAGTTACGGGGGACTGACGCTCCGAATGGACAGCAGCATTTTCTTCCTGGTCATTTTTTATGTCCATCTGAGGCAACATGTCCTTGGTGTCATACATCAATGTGAATCCATCATGTAATGCAAGCGCCAGGCTCCAAGACAGACAAGCCAAGATATAAAGTGTTGCTTTCTAAGCAAACCATATAGGAAATGTGAGAGCTTTGACAAACCTTCTTTGCTATGGTAATGTGATATGCGTATAGGAGATGCCATGAGGTTGCTTTACTGCTGAGCTATGCTGAGGACATTGAGCTCATCTCACATGTTTTTTTTTTTTAGTTTTTGTTTTTTTGCCAAGGTTGAGTAAACATTTTTGATCATGAGCTATTTCTACTTTTAATCCGTATATCATTTTAAATTATATACAAAATAAATAATAAATTAAATTATATATTAATTATTATAGATTTTTATATTTATATATTAATTATTACATATTTTTTTATATTTATATATATATTCTAAAAACAGCTTCAACTTCAGTGTAAAGGCTCTATAATGTAACACTAAAGTGTGTGTGTGTGTGTGTGTGTGTGTGTGTGTGTGTGTGTGTGTGTGTGTGTGTGTGTGTGCGTGCGTGCGTGTGTGTGTGTGTGATATCTGAACAAATGTGAGTTAGAAAGGGGGAGACAAACATGGATCCACAAGCTTAGGTAAAGGTGTGTGTTTACAGGGTGACCCCATTGCACAGCTCTGAGCTGGTGCGGGGCATAATGTATGCTTGAGGTAAATCGCTCTGACAGGACCTACATGCGATTGTTTCCCTTTCCCATTTGATTTAAGCAAGGGCATTCTCACTTCTGGATCCCACAAGCCCTGTTTCTTTCATCTCATTGGGTGTGATATTATCCTTGGGCTTGTGTGGAGCACAAGGTATAATTTATTGTCTGTTCAGCATGGCAAATTTGCAAGCCCGGCATATTTCATTTGCTATATAAATATCATTATTAAAATATGAAGTTGGCTTTTGCCTATGCTGTGTGGCACAGATATCTCACATTCTGATTCACAATCTAGCCCTGGGATAGCCACAGAGTTGTGAAATCTTTGAGGTCACTCCTGCGGACATGGGGACAGGGTCAATGTTGTCTGAGGACTGAGGGGGCCGAGGCAGAATGAGTGAACTAACATCCACTCAGTTTCACGTAAATTATACACATATACTTAACATGCCAAATCAAATATTAAGCAACCGGGTGACCAATGACAGGTTTAGACTGTGACCATGTGAGTGGATATTAGCTGTCCAAATGGCATCAGTCAGTAAGAGCAGGCTACATCAAGAGAGTGAAAGCTCTGGGAAGGTGATGAAATATTCAAGAAACCGCTGTTTCATCACACCAACTGTACACTTCTTTCACTTTCATAATGTGGTCAGATCTGAAAGCCCTCCTACCAATATGAATAATTCCCTAATTTAGAAACAATTTCAACTACAAACAGTGATAATTAGGCAAAAGCGTTTTCCCCATAACTAACAGGCAAATCTAATGCAAACAGCAATTACTTAATAGGTTTATTAGATTCATAGTCAACAGGGAAGAGTAATGTCATCTCTCTGCTCTTCCCATCACAGCTACAGGTATCAGAGACAAAAATCATTTGGACCTGGTCCTTTCTGTTCTCCTTGATCCTTCACAATCAGGTATCCAGGCTTGCTTTGCCATGCTTGGCTCTCTAAGTCCTTAATAAGACCCCACCAGTGAAATAGATTGATGGATAAGTATCTTCCAGCTGAAGGCTGCATGACATTAACAATATTCAAGGAGAATTTCTTTCCCTATCTTGGCTGGAGCAGTATGATGGAGTAAACCCTTCTGGCTCTCTCTCCATCTCCGTGTGACCAGGAAACGGTGCCACTTTGGCTATTTCAGAATTAACATGGTTTTCAAATGAACGAATTACATGGAACATGATTACCTCGTCTGCACTGTGAAACGGCTGTGGAATCTCATTTCATTTTGCACTTATTTGTTGGAAAGAGGCTGATTACGGTGCCATATGAGTCTTTGATCATGCACTAAAGATTTGTCACTTTCTTCCCATGACTAACGTCCATGGGACAACAGCATCTCCGGCCGTTATAATCAGCAATGAAATTAGAAAGCAAATGAATATCTGTCAGAGAAAGGTTTATTGCCTTTTCTCATTTCTCTTTTTTCTCCAAGTGGGAGAACCATCTTCCCATAGCACGGGTTCAGGATTAAATTGTGGCCAGCATGCAATTTATTCAAGGATGTGAAGCTAAGGCGATGTGACATTCAGTGTTATAAGATATTCATTAAATGCCATTGCCTTTAATTCCTTTTCAATTGAAAATAAGGATAACAATCATGTTGTGGAGCCAGGCTTAGGCCAAAAGCGGATGTTGTTTTTCTATAGGTTGTTCCAACAAAAATAATGATCACCACCAAATAACCTCAGGAACAAGCCTGCATGGAGGAGAGGAGTTTAGTCCAGGCTGTGATCGATAATGCCTCTATTATGCCTCCTACTAAAAAGGACATGTACCTCATTCCAGAGTGCTCTGGCCCTGATTATATTAAGTTTATTGTTCCTAAAAAGCTTGCAGTAATGGCATGAAACTTTAAGTGGGACAATCAACTGCATCAAGGTTATTTTGTTCTTCTGCAGGATGCTCTTCAAACCGCCATAATTCATCTCAGGCACAAGAGATAGAAGGTGACTGCTTTGCACCATAATGTAGCCTACAGATGGACACTTCATGCAGTATAATGCAGCATGTTTTTGTAGACAACATGGGAGAGCTAAAGTAGGCCTTTACCTGAATCAAATGGCAATGCAACAAGAATGAGGAACTATGGCCAGAGAATGAAGGGCCATGAACTTAAGAACTTTAGCTCTTTAGAGGAGGTGGAGGTTCACTGTGTGAGCGTAGCATTCACAACATGATCTACCTTGTTTATGAGAAATTGAACAGCAACCTTTTAAATTGTAATGAGTGATATCTTGCCAATGCAGCAAGAGCATCGCCTGGTCTCCTCCCCCCGGTAGAAAATGCTGATATGAGAAGATCGCCCTCCCACTCGCTGACAGCCGATTAGACAAATGACCCTCCAGCCTCTAACCTCTGGGACAAAGCCTCAGCTCTGGAACACTGTTCCTGTTCCTGTTCAACACTGTTCCTGGAATTTCCAGCTATGGCAAAGAATTCCAACATAAACAACATAACCGACAATCGGCAATGTGATCCCACATGTAAAAACCTCCTGCTACTTCAGCACACCCACCGAGCGAGAGCATCCTTTTGGAGCCTTTGAGCTCTTTTGCAGTGGTCCTTGACGAAGAGCTTTGTCTCCCCAGGTTGCTGGGACTTGGACAAAATAAAGGATTTTACACCACAGTGATGCTGAGCCCATTTGCATCTGCGTGCAGAGGTGTATTACACACACAATTATTACCACAACGTTATATGGCAAGTATTATCTTTATGTCACTTCAGCCTGAAGCAGTACTCAAGGGCAAAATTGCCAAATCCCTCCATTCCGCAGGTTTAAGTGTCTTTGGAGGAGGGCTGCTGATGAATAAGTCACACCATCTGTAAGCCACATGACCATCTCGCTGGAATTGCAACCACAGTTCTCCAGCACATTAACCACAATTAGGCAATCAGTATCTCACCGAGTCAAACAAACACCCCCTCAGGATGGCTCTCCTAGGCATCGGGGGCTGTCATCAGTCAGTCTATAAGCTCGAGTGGGAGCAAACGTACAGGAGGAGAGAACAACAGGAGCAAAGGTTATGATTTCCAAAGTCTACTTTGAAACCAACGTTTTCAGAGCCGAGGCCATGCAGCAAGGGCAAGTAAAAGCTTGTTTGTGATAAATGTCACTTTCAATAAGGCCGGCTAAATACCAACATAGTAACAAACTGATGTAGTAAGTCCCATTCATTTCAAAATATCCAATTTGTTATAAAGTGAGGAAAGGTCAGCAGTGCCACATTGATGTAAAGATCCTCAAGGCTTCTTCAAAGTGCCTCTCTTATTTTTGGACCAGGATAATTTTAGATATTCATGTTGGATGAGGTTTGAGAAGGGGGAAACAATGGTTTCATTCCAGTGTAACTTTCACTGAATCTCTGGAGCTAACTACATAATTAATTCTGCTGTTGTTCTACTGTTTGTTGAATTACAATGCGCAATATATTAATACCACCATCTGGTGAAAAGAAATCCTGAAAAGGGATAATAAGACCAAAGAATCCATTTTCTTCCTGCTATACTGTACTGTATGTGTGGAGAAATATACAGCTTTAAGGGACATTGTAGCCATTCCATATGCCTGCCCTGAAGATTGAGTTGGATGCTGACTTGATCTGCATTAATTATTTTCTCTTAATGGGTTTTAATTACACCCAGCATAAATATCAAAACACTGTCTGCTACGGGTTATGACCTTCATCTGTCTGTGAGAACGTCATGTATGCTATATATATATATATATATATATACTGTAGCTGGCCTCAATGTAAGTGTGAAAATGTGTGGAAAAGTGTGTGTGTGTGTGTGTGTTAACAAAGAGAGAGGTGACACTTGCCAGGTTAAAAATTAGTATAAATATATTCCCACACAAATGTTCAAATTGCACAAATGATGATAGATTACATTTGGAATATAATTTAATTGATTTGTGACATCAAATTGTAAAATAAAATAAAAAATACTCAAATGCAGACAAACAGTAAATGGAATGGGATGTTTGACTGTGAGTGACACAACTTTTTTCACTGTTTGCACTGAGGTTTGTGTGACATTTGTATAAATGGGTTTGTGTGAAGTTGTATAAATGGGTGCCTTCGATGAGCATAGTTGCTTCTGAAAGTTACTAACGCTGAAGGCTTTTGGCAAATGTATCATAGGCATTTCACACTAGCTGACAATGTCTTTTCTAGTAATATACATGTCTGCTCAGCTTCCTACATTTCATGAAGTCACATTTTATACCATCACTTCATTTGTTAGTTACTTGGCCATTTAGCCAAGGGTTGTCAAATGGGCAGTGCCTCTGAAAAGGTCTCTTTCAGTTGACATCTAAGGTTAGCTGTCTTGGTTGGGTCTAAGGTGGAGGGGGAGGGCTTGCTACAGGTTGACCTGCATCTGAAGACGTGACGGAGGAGAGGGGCCACAGTGTCCACCACAGAGCACTGCAACCCGCTGACCTCCTGCCTCATCCATAAGCAAAACACACTTGTTCCCCCCAAGGCACACAAACAGCCACGTTAGATTACTTATGAGAGCAGTGGACTTGCCATGAGAAGAGGAACTGCACGGGGGGCATACGCAGGATTCTCTTTGGCCTTCCCTGTGTACTGTATTTTATAGCACATCTTAAACAAAACAAAATTTAAAGTATATGCTTTGGGTGGCCATTTCTCAACAAAAAAAATATCAAAAAACATTTTGATTGTATTTGCCCTTGTAAATCATGAGAGGTTAATTTATTATGTGCCATTTAGCTGAATGACAGTGATAAAATTGATCATTTGAAAATGTCATTGTCTCTTTTTTATTTTGTGGGAGCAGATGTTTTGATGGTAACATGTTGATATCATATTAAGCCATAGGCCTAGATATCGTTTTCTTAACAAATTGGTTGTCTATAGAGCATGTCAAGGTGACGAGGTGATGCCCTATGACTACAGCTTAAATTTGTAGCTGGTCCCAGAGTGTTTAATCAGTCTCGCATTCAGTGGAATGACAAAAAGAATTGTGGTTAATGGGAGGAAATAATTACAGTTTGACCCCGCCGTTACCCTTAAGCTAGACTCTAGTGCCATCTATTGAAGACAACAACTACAAATCACTTTCTCTCACAACATCGCTCATCCACTCTGAAGCGCACACGCTCCTGCGAACAAAATATTTTAATTTTTCCAAATGCGTGCTGAAATAATTATAATAATAATAAGCCGATGTTGGTCATCTGCGCTTTATTCATTTGTTTCCATCAAGGTTACCGGTAAACAACGCAAAGATGCCGCCCGCCAGTTAAGGAATTGCACCTAGACTACTTCGTTTTATAGCACCACATTTATCGCGTCGTGAAAGAGGTTAAAATAAGCTACAGCAGAGATGTTGATTGCGCACTCTGGCGCAAGTGACGTGTTTACGGCGATACAATCTTATCAGATATAGCATAATGTCCATGCAAAAGAGAACAGAAACTACCACCCAGGAACGACAGGTGACGCACAAAAGACACATTACTACAGTTAAGATAGCGCAGAGCAAGTAAAACCCCATTACCTTCTTTCAAGAAGCGTGAGTGGATCAAAAGAATGACAAAACAGCAAACTGCCGCTCCAGCTAAAGCCCACGCAACTCTGAGAAGCTGCATTCTGGCGAGAAATTCAAACAGCCGGGGAGCAGAGCCAGCGGTCTTCAGAGGGAAAACCAGTCTTCCATTCTGCTCCCATGCAGCGACTTATTTACAAAAGAAAACCCCGGCGAAGAAAAACACGAAAAATCCCTTCCGTAATTGTGCAAAGAGGGCGTTCGGGGTACACCAGTCAACGCACAGTCAATGCACTGGAGGAAATGATCCCGTCTTTTACAGTCAATAAAACGAGGCAAAATGTGAATAGGCAAAAATCAAAGAGGGACAATAAAATCCCCGGGCGCCCAAGTGAAGAAATTTTATTCACTTTTCCATCAGAAGAATTCGCAATTCCGTCGGAGCCTTTTCCTTCTTTAACTGCAGCCTGCGGACGCGGTGTGTTGATGGGCACTCGTCGTGGCATACACAGTACTATGCTGAACTCGTGTGATGATAAGGGGTTGGTTGCAGCATCATATCGTTTTGCAGCAGCTCTCTCACTAGTATATTCTTAAGAAACTGTTTTCGGCAAAAATAGCCAAATAGGCCTACACAACTGGTTTATTTATTTAACGCGTTACATCAGTAACATTTGTCCGCCAAGAGAAGATACTTGAAAACGTCTTCAGAAAAGCCAGAAAAATCCTCGCGTTTTCTCCGGGCTCCCAAAACGCATCCAACGCGTTTTCGTGAGCACTGGAAAATCTGTCCAGATCCAGTCTCTCGATTTTACGAATTCGCCTACGGTTAGGTTGAAGTTAATGGCGAACCAGTTTCTCCGCCAGCGCCTCTGTCAGTTCCTCGGACTTGCCCCTGTTCTTAACAGCCGCAGTTACAGACGCGACTTTCTCTTCGCTCTCCTAGTGACGTCACACCCCCAAAATATGTCTCCTCGAGCTACTGAGGAGGCGGGTGTGAGTGAAGGGCAATTCTTGAAGGCACTAATAAGATTAACGTTACCGTTAACTGACTTCATCGTCTATAAGTGTTCCTTTCCCGGTGGTTTCTAATAACGACTCTCATGTTGTGCATGCTTGCGATGATTATCAGCTGGTTGCATGGAGAATACAAGTACATTGACTTAATCTGATTTCACCTGTACTGGGCTAGTAATTTAACATGGTGTATAGGCTGTGCAGTAGGGGCCTTTCATCAGTTAAAGGCATGTGCATGTGTCAGCTTGACATGTGCTTATGGGTTTATGGACCCAAATAAATATACTTTTTCAAGTAAATTTATGCCTGACTCATCATGGATATGACGCCCCCGCCCCCACCCCCCACACACACAGACAGACAGGTGTTTACTAAGAGAAATCCTGTTAATTATACTACAAATTGATATGAACAAATTTATATCAATTTGTGTCTATTGTATACTACGATCCATTCTGCGCAGAGAAAAATGTCAACATTGCATGTAAAGATATAATTTGTGTATAAAGCCCAATTAATTCAATTATTACGTGCAAGAACTTTCCCGTTGTCTCATTGCTCTTGCCACTTCAGCGAATTGTTGTCAATTATTGATGCTGGCCAGTGTTAACAACAGGGGTGTCCATGTTTCATTAATTTCTCTTCAGACAGACCTGTGCCTCCTCCTCACGATGTGATCCATCAGTCAACATGACAGCAATTAACGGAGACCTGTCCTGAAGCTGTCTGCTAAGGGTGGGGAGAGTGCGTGGCCAACATTAAATATTGTGAACACAGGCTTCCATTAAGTAGTCTGCTTTGTTTATTTATCGACAGGTAACACTTTACATATCTGCCACCTCAGCCATCGGCTCTCCTTAAGGCACAGTCCAAAATCTCACAGGCATGACACACACACACATGGGCAACACCTCTGTCCCAACTTTCAAAACTTGTGTGTGTCTCCTGTGCTCTAAACATCTGTGGCTGCTGTCTCACTCCTCCGGTGCTCAGTGCCAGAGGTGCCCCAGGAGAACAACCGGTGTCCTGACTGCCATTTTTTGTCAAGCAGGGTCTATGTCAACAATATATCTCAAGTGATCCAGAAATCTTAGTTTTGATGTTTAGCATATTTGCTATTTCCTGATTTTATATTTAAATATGGTACCAGCACATACCTGAGGCAAACCATGAACGATTCAAATAATAAAATAAATAAAGATATGAGAGAAATCATATTTGTTTGAGTTTTAAACACAGCACACACACATAACACACAGCAGCTACATTATTAATGATAAAAAAAAACATAATTGATTTTACAAGCAACATATGCTGCAGTTTTTTACAGTATAGTCTCAATGTTTGAAGTCACTGTTGCATTTTTCTTTTGTATAAGAAATGGAGAAGCTGTGAAATTTGATTTGATTTAAGAAAGTGCTACCATTTAATGAATCATTTAATCAATCAATAAATGTGCAACAGGAACCATGGTTAGGTTCTTCGCATGGTATATTAGGATATTAGTTCACTTGACTTGTGAATGAACAAATCATCACATTAATATGACTATGTAGTTCCATGTGCACATTAACTGGGTTTTCTGTGGCTTTTCCAGCTATATACAGTATAAACCATAGTGTATAATATATGTGCAGCATAAGCTTTGTACAGCAACATTGTTGATGAACAGCTTTGCCTGATGGACTAGGGTCTGAACAGGTGACTTACTGTAAGGAATGTATATTTAAGGTTTGAAATTGAATACAAATCTTTGCAGTATTCAGTAATGGAGCGATAGTAACATTATAAATTCAATGACAGCGTCATGAAGAGCATTTCTTTAACCCTCGAGATCATACTGCTTCTGGGTCATGGAAGAGACACATCTGTGTTGTAAAAGAACAGAATGTTGGATAGACAACGGCAATTGACTGTTCCACATTCGAATGAAGATGTTTTTGCACTTTGCTTTACAGCTGTGAGTTAAATATGAGTTTACTTGACAAATAGACAGCCCATACTGTAAATCCAAATCTAAACAGAACTCTATTTTCTTCTGTAATCTTTACTACAAACATCAAGGTTATACCCACCACCACCACCACCATCAGACATTTCTACAGCGTAATCCTTCAAACCATTCACCAATTCACCATTACTTCACTTCGCATACAAAACTTTTGATGCATGCACAAAATAGTGTTTATGGGTCTACTTCTCAATGATTGCTTACCCTACACACATCTCATGAAGGCCCCACAGGATAGGGAGAGAAAGCTGAATCATGTATTGCAGCTTTCAAAATTCCCCAAAAGCAACGCAAGCTAAAGCTTTTCAGTAATTTCTCAGGAGGGCAACTGGTACACATCAATGTCAAGCTGGGTAACAGTGTGCATTCCTTTCATGCAAATATTGTGACATCCAATTTATTTGACTTTAATGAATGTCCTGAAATGATACACTTGTTCTAAAGTAAATATAATAATAGATATGAAAGAAAGTGTCTGGAATTCCAATATACTGAAACTGATTTATGAAATCGTTGACTATTAGGGTTAGGGTACTTGTATATGTACTTGCATGTAAGATATACTTGGGTGATTCTGCAAATGCCTGTGTGAATCTGTCCTATTTTGTGGATATGATTTGAGAAATCACAAAACCCTCAAAGGTCTTTTGTTCATTGCAGTTCTGAAAGATGACTGTAAATGACTGGAAATAACATATTTCAGACATACACAGGAAAGGAGTGAAACTGCTTTACATTACACAGCATGACACATTAGATTCAACTACAATGCACGATTGGCTAGTGGCAGTCGCATGTTATAGCCTGGGATCCGTAAAGGCTCGCCTTCCCAGTGCAACACGCACTACAAGTACGGTAGCCTGAACACCTAACCAAAGAACAAAGATCCATAGACTAAGGAGTCATCTCCAGACTGGTCTTAGCACATTTGACCTCCTCCACCAAGCTGGACATTGGTAACTCGAAAACTCCCTTTCTATATGATGCTCCTATACTTTAACAACATGGCACCCCAATCAAATAACTGCATTATACACCAATGGGTACATGAAGCAGTATCGTCATCGTAGGCCTGGATGGGAGGTAGCCAGAAGCCATCTTGAAGCTATTCACCTTCATCAACCCATTTTGATGCCCTTATAATAACCTCTATTGTCATGGTAAAAATCAATGGTGAAATGGTACATTTAGTCATGATACCCACCTCAACATGCTGCCAGGATGTGGTATAAGTACTTGTGTTGAAGCACAATTGAATATCCTCAAAATATGCCTTAACTAATGCAGAGATCTTTTCAGGGACCTGAAAGTAGCAGAATTTCCACAGCAGACTGTGAGGCATGGATACAAAGGCATTTGCTAGATCTAAAAGGACCTTCTGTTTTTGCAGTCTGAAATGGATGCCAAATCATACTACTGTGTTCCAAACATCCAGAAAATACTGAGGTCCCTGCTTTCTGCACCAAAACATCAATCAAAATGTTTGACTTCAAATAGGAGAACAATGTCCTTGCTACCACGCTAAAGAAAATCTTTCCTTCAGACCGAAATAATAGTATACATACTTTGAATATAGTATTCATAAATATGTGTGTAATTACCATATTCAACAAATAGAGGTATTCTCATTAACTTAGAATGAGTCCTTTAAATAGCGGGGTATCCCATTCGGGCCTGGAGAGGATGCAGCTTGTGCACAACGCACAACCTCTTGCACCTCTTTCCACCCAGGCAGGACTTCATCCATTGGCGACCCTCTCTCACAGACTGGAGGTATGTCTGCAGGTAACCCAACATTCACATGTCTCTGATTGTCTGTATGTACCTGTTGCAGATTCTCCTTACTTTTTTCAATAATTGTCAAACTTCCACTTTTCTCCTTAGTTATGACTAACCAACTTTACAAACGTAAAGGGATCCTTGTGGAAGCCTGAGGAGCTCCGCTCTCATTAGCGTAGCAAGTCTTCTCTTCATCTATGCTTGCATTACTCCAGACCTTCCCTCTGGTCTTCACTGACCCTTTCTACTGCTTCTTCAGCAGCCTCCTGAACAAACCAATCTTCTCATTTGAACCTTCTTGACTTGGGTTGACTTTCCCTCTCCTTCCTGCTTTTGGACAGGCTCCATATCTTTCAATGCTGTTGTTACAGATTACCTCACCCATTTGATTCAGTTTATCCTCCACTGTCCCTTTCAATCCTTTCAAAATTCTTTTAACATCAGCATTGATGGATCTCCATTCCTTAGGATTAGAGCCCCCCGGCCATTTCACATTGGGCTTCTGCCCAATAGATGTCTCTTTCTTGGTTTGCTTGATTTGCTGCTGTTCTTCAGTAGCTGCATGACCCCACCATTCAGTGAAATGATGCCAGGTCCTACTTCAAGTGCAGCAGGGGTATTGATATCCTTCAGTCTTTGGTGCTCTACCCCCCGCTGGGCCCCTGCCCTCATTCATCCAGGCATTTAGTCCTTCCCTGGAGGATCCACAAGCCTTTTAGTGAAGTTTGCTTTCTCCGTCCACATCCACAAACCTGCAAAGATTATTGCTTGCACCCTAACTTGGCCATATCTGTGCTTGTCTCCTTTCTCATAGTTAAAGCCCAAAGTCCAACGCAGTGAAGTCTACCTGTGAGTCATCATCCATTCCTGTTCTCACTGACTCAAAGTAATATATTCTATATGGCTTAATAGGGGGGAACTGCTTGGCTGTACATGTAGAGAATAATGGAGATTATTTTAGCTATCACATATGACAAGTAACAAGATTTGAATGCAACAACAGTGTAAATCCTTGACTGGATTGACTGTTTTACTCAATTGCAAACACCAGGAATCAGTAAAAACAGCCTCTAGCTTCACTGACTTTCCTATGCCTCTGATGTAATGAAGAATATCCTTTGGAAATTATCCACAGTTTTCTCAAGCTGGGATGGTACATATCCTTTTGACAACACTGTCTCCAAGATCTTTCATCTGGCTTCTTATATCTTCTAATAAACTTCAATGTTTAATGCACAATATATTATTCAGTAGTAGCATGCATATTACACCACTGCAACCATTAGACACAGCTTTTGTTACACAGCCTTTGGCTTGGAGCATCTTTAAAATGCCTTTAGGGACTTTCATGTGGACTTTTTGTATACTTTAAGTATACAGACCGATAGTATGCAGCTAAAGCAAGGATTGAATTTACCGGTAAAATATACAATATTTAAATTCTTCAGTAAAGTTTATGAATAACTAGATGTCCATGAATAACTAGAGTTTGTAATAAATTGTAATTATTTAGATTTAGATATAGTCACACAATTACTGTAACATTGCCACCTCAAACTGCTTCTTGGATGGTGTCTGTACCACACAGCCACGTGGTAGGCAGGTGTGAACGTGGCAACACACTGGGACAGTATGAGATGGGAAATATATAGACTTCCTTAGACAAAGTCACTGAGGCAGGAGATTAGAAAAGGGAAAATCTATACTAATGCCCAGCTAACAACAGAGTCTCTCCACTCAGAATGCAGAGCAGTCGGTGAGGAGCGGCAGGCTGCACAAGGTGAGCAGACATTTAAGGAAGACAGAAAAGGGAAAATATCAATATGCAAATCAGAGTGAGAAAACAAGAGGACTCACTGATCTGCATGATAAGATGGCTCCCTGCCTCTCCGTGATAAAGACGCATAAGCCCAGCAGAAGTGAAAACATTCAGATTTACCTCCTGAGAGACAACGCATGCAGGAGCACATGATAGTGCGATGGGAGCGGAGATAAAGCCGCCTGTGAGAGTCCAAAATACCTCATTTCTATACCAATACATAATGCATGGGGGCGTGGGATATCTTTTCAAAATGAGCTGGATGATGGGGAACTATTGAAGAAGCGATGCTATTAAGAAAAAAAAGAAATCTTGTGAGGGGAAAATAGGAACTTGAAAATGTAGTCCTAGAGCTAACAAGATAATAAAAATAAGCTCCACACCCAATAGCCACCATAAAGGGTTCAGAGTTTTTAAAAAAACAATGAAATCATAAATACAATGATTACCTAGCTGAGGGTGTCCGCACTCTACAATAGTAATAATAATAATAAAAAAAAAATCAATGCTTGGGCATAGCGAAGCTATTTTGCCGAAGGATTGAGGTCACTGAGATTGCATTGGCTTGGATAACATGCTGTTGATTTGTAATTTCTTCGTGATGTCTGACAGGGCACTGAGCTGCCAGTAACTGTATCACTGTGGCGTCATGATTGACAGCTCGTATTGAATTCACAGCCACATTTCTCGGTTTCAATTACTCAATAAACATGTGGCCTTCAGGTTTACACTGCCAGGACTTTACCGTCAGCCACTGATAAGCCATCATCAGGCAAATGCGAAGCGCACCGGACCTCTAAGAATAAACCTAAAAAAACATCACCAAATATGCCTGTGATGCTCCGAGGAGGTGATTTAGTGTTCAGACGGATCCTGTGGTGGATGCCTGTGGATGTGAGCGAGGATATTATCCAGCACGAATGCACCCTAGCCTTAGCAAGGAATTCATTATGCCCGCCTGTCCTGAGAGGATACAGTATGATGGGACGTAAACAATCTCTGAGGTTCTCTGATTAGTGGTGTGTGTGTGTGTGTGTGTGTGTGTGTGTGTGTGTGTGTGTGTTGTGTGTGTGAAAGGGTGGGTGTGTTAGAGGGAAAGCTGTTAGATGTCTCCTCCTGCCTCCTGCATGAGAGAGGATTTACTGTCTGCAGCACACATGTGCCATCTGAGCACCGAGCGCTTCCAAGGTCACTCCGACTTCAGCTCGGTGAGGTGCCAGTCTGATGGCAGCGAGTCAAGGTGGGCCACATGCAACACATTCATGAAACATATTCTCCCTCTATCATCCTCCATTCATAAGCAGGCACACACTGGTCGAGGGACACAAATGGTGTCTCTGGTGTCCTGGAGTCTCTCTGCAGTCAAAGGGGGCATCATGTTCTCCTAATTTGTCTGTGGCCACATTGACTAAAGCCATGAAGTACCTTTCACGTCTGGCCAATGGTTGGCCGGGTTTGCGTGTGAGAATAATGCTCAGGGCTGCATCATCAAACGGCCAGAGCTCGGCTAGGTAGTGTCCTTGCATCAAGTGAACTGAAAATGGTTGGAGGGTGATGATGTTTATATTTCAGGGGAGCACCATCAATTTACATACAGAGCACAGAGATTTTCTGCCACAAATGCGCATACGCTGCCCTTGCTTATGTGTACTTATTGATTTATTTATTTATGAGCAATGACCATAAAAAATATGAAAAAAAAAGTGCTGATGTGTGGAGTTCCTTTTTAAAAAGGACATTTGTATGCAAATCTCCTCTCCCTTGTCATGTGGTTGGTTGCTTGGCAGGAGATCTGCAGTGGAGCGTGGCAGCAGCTCCATCTGTGCTGGGATCATGGGTGCCTGGCAGGCTCCTCCGACCAGCCCAACAAGTCCCACCCTCCCCGAGACATTCTCCACGGAGTCGCGGGAGTGTGACCAGGGCTCCACTGCCACTGTTTACAGCAACTGGACACCACATCTGTGTTGGACAGGCTTAGAGATGGGAAAGCTATTCAAATTCATGGGCTTTTCTTTTCACAGTGCAGGAGCTCAATCACAAAAATGATGT
This sequence comes from Alosa alosa, assembly GCF_017589495.1. Lineage (NCBI taxonomy): Eukaryota > Metazoa > Chordata > Actinopteri > Clupeiformes > Clupeidae > Alosa > Alosa alosa. Next base: position 4,737,535 of record NC_063205.1, read on the forward strand.
CTCGCCCGATGCCTCCAGGTTTGTGCGAGCTTTATAAAAATCTATACACCTCGGTCAATCGTTTTTGATACAGGAGACTGTTTTCGCCCTCAGTCTGATGTGGAAGATATGGAGCCATGATGAGCTGTGCAGTATTAAGTCATTGCCTCAGGCATGCAACATTTACCTCAAATCCCAAACATTTTACCGAATCCAAAATAATCAGTCAAAAAGACACGCCAGCCATTAAGACATCTACTGTACATTCACCCTGCCAGGATGCCTACCTCTGGTGTTGTGGGGATATTTATCCCATTTCAAAGCATTAGGATCATATGCATATTTTTTGTCTCCTAAATATGCTGTTGTGGAGGCCTCTGGGGAAGAGTTAAATCCTCTCTACCCCTCCCTAAAACAGAAACATCTGATCCAGAGTTTATTCCCTTCTCAATCAGTGACGGTGCTGGGCCACTGAGGCGTGACCATGCAGCAGTAATCAGTGGGCTGAGCCGGGCCCACGTCTGTCCTCGCTCACTCTCCAGGGACATTTCAGGTGCAGTCTGCGCACAGGTATAATTACAGCTCTGAAATGAGTTCACAAACACTTTCAAACCATCTCAAAAGGTGAGCGGGTCTGTCGAGGAAGAGGAGAAGGAGGAGGAGGAGGAGGAAGATAGAAAAACACGGTCGTTGGAGCGATACTCCGTCCCGTAACTCCTCTCTCTCTGCCCATCCCCAAGTCAACATGAGGTCTTCACAGCTGCTGCACTGTCATGGAATGAAGACTGGCTGTGGCCCTGGAAAGGTAATCGATGAGAGGCACCTCCTGCAATATCGCTCTCTCAGGGCCTGGAGAGTTGAGTTGATGAAACAGATCGCAATCATGGGGGCAAGAGAATGACTTTGATGAAGTTCCCATGACAGCTGCGGATTGGCTTGAAGGATTTGATAAGCGCCTGGGCCTCTCACTCCTCTCTGCTGGACTCAAAGCGCTGGTAATCAATCCTCCGGGTCTAATTTTGGAGGTGCGTATGGGGGGCAGCAGGGGCCTATCTTTCTGGAGAACGGATGGAGTTGACGGGACACATCAAGGCTGTGTCTAGGCTTGCCTGCCTGACGGGGGCCATATTTACCCGCTGCCATGATCTCCTCGCTGGCCCCTGCCCCACGTGGCATGCAGCGAGATCCAGCCGCTTTTCTTTATCAACAGAGGGCCAGGTGCATCCTGGGTGGTTCAAGCTTGTCCTTTATCAGCGTGGGGACAGTTGCATCCTGGGCAGGCGGATCAGAGGTGTCCCCGTGTAGGGAAAGGGGCCCAGCATTCCTAGGGGACAGAGAAGCCCGCCCACATCAAATGCCTTGCTTGGCCACAGTGCTGGCACAAATATAAAATATTGTCAAGGCGAAAGCGCTAATGACCGAGGCTCCGAGCTATCTGGCTCGCAGCGCAGCATTGTCCTCTAATGACATTGCGCTGGTCAGTGTACTGGAGAGGGCCTCAGACGGTGAGAACAGCACAGGGAAGTTTCGAGCCGCTAGTCTTGTGTGTGATGGGCTGGAAGGAGAAACTGTAGCAGTAGAAACATCCTGGTCCTGTCAAGGGGCTTGCATGTGATAATGGGTGTTGCACTGCGCTGACAGAGATCTGATCCAGTGGGAAGCTCTGGACATGATTTAAATGCTGTTTACTGTAAATGCGCTAGTCAGTTGTGTATCTAGGTATAGACCCTTTCAACAATAAAAACAAAAACAATGCTTGAAGTAGAGGAAGTAGATTGGGAACCAAATAGAACGTTCAAGCATTGTTTTTGTTTTTATTGGTGAAAGGGTCTATAGGCAACATGGGCAGTCGCCCAGGGTGGCGTTTTGCCATAAGCAGTATGGGGCGGTCGCATAAAACTGGAATTGTTGTTTCACTCATTTGTACGTCACATCCTTGAAATCATGTCACCATGTGGGTCAATTAACCTTGTTAGAGTGGCTGTCCTGATTCTAGTGCGCTAGGCAGGCTACTTTCTGGGAAGGTGTTCCTCCCTCTCAGAAGTAGGCCTACGAGATGGGGAGGAGGGTGAAGGTAGGCTGACCTTAGGTCTCCCCGCCCTGGAGGGATCTGTCGAATAGAGCATGATGGGATTTATGGGACTGAAGTTTATATAACGTTCTCTTCTTTATTTGCATTTAGAGGTTGTTTGTATTTGTTACTCCTTTTTGGTGTCATTATTGTATATATCTGTAGAGATTTGTATAATACTCTACAACATTTTAAATGGTCCAAATGACTGAAGGAGAGGGTTAGCAAGAACAATACAAGCTAGAACCACCATTGGTATTAGTGGTATGCAGTGTTGTGCCTGAACGTGTTCATTGAACGATAGTTCTTGAACTTGTTCATCTTTTGGGCGAACGTGAACTGAACGCAATGTATTACGGCCTGATGGACGTTACTGTGAACTCGTTCATTCTGATGTCTGTGAATGGCACGCCCTCTCAGTTTAACTTCGTTCAATAGGGTGCTAGATTTCTATAGAGCCTTCCAGGCGAAACCCCAGCTAAAAACATACCGTAAACAGGCCTTAATATGTAGCGGAAAAAACACCCGATCTGGCAACACCAGCCACCAGTGTTGCACTGCCGCATGCGCCATCAGAACAAAAAGCAGCATGTAGGCCAGCGTTACCAAAACTACGTGCCGTGGACCGGCACCGGTCCGCAACGTGGACACTGCTGGTCTGCGGAGCCATGGAGTGATATTATGGCCGGTGCTTCGTCTGATAATTTGCTGCACAATTGATCAAGGAACTGCGTACTGACAGAAAAGGAAAAAAATGTTTCTGCAATTGTTTCTGGTATTGTTTTTCCTGAATCCTTACATTCAGGCATTCAAATGAAATTTCATTAAAAAGCATATTTTTTCTATTTGTCTACCAGTGTATTATGCTTGCATTAGGGAAACATCCCAAAACAATGCCACCAGTATAATTGTTGTTGTTTTGAGAAGTATTTCTCATGCAAGCATCATGCAACCATGCAAAAGCATACAATGCAACTATTGTAATTATGTTTTACAATAGTAAAGCAGTCTTCTTAATGTGCATGTTTTCACAAACTTTTGTGAACAATGTACTGAAGAATATACTGTAGGGGTGAAAGCTGCAGCTGCCACTAAATGGACAGCTACAAAGCATTAAAGCAACAATGGCGAAATGCTGTAATAGCTCACAGCAACATATGGAAAAAAAGAACTATGAACTAGTTAATTTTTGGAGCTGTGAACTTAGTTCAAAATAATTTTGAACTATGAACTGAACTAGTTCATTTTAAAATTTGTGAACTGAACTTTGAACCAGTTAATGTAGAAAGTGAACTTTCCCAACACTGGTGGTATGGAAATAGTGATTATTATAAACGCTCTGACAGCATTTCAGCTGACGTGGGGAGGACTTTCATCGAGCATAAGGAAGAGAGATTGCACAAGAGTGTCACTTTAACACATGCTTATGATAGGCTTATGAGCTCACATACATAGACTTTTCAAGTCAAGAATTCAGGCCTGACTCTCATCATGAGGATATGGTATACAACACACACACACACACACACACACACACACACACACACACACACAGCCACACACACACACACACACACACACACACACACACACACACACACACACACACACACACACACACAGACACAAACAAACAAACACACACACACACATAGGCTTTCTCAAAGCAACCCCAAAAGCGCGTGCTCCTTCGCTTCACACAGAGGAGTGCTGATCTTAATGACAGTTTAAATGAAAGGGAAGCTAATAATTGAGCAGGGTGCACATTTTCTCTCTATTCTAAACACATCAGAATCCATCTTTGACAGCAGGTGATTTCTGTGATGCAATTACAGCGGATATTTCGGCTGCATGACTACGCACATTAGTCTGAGAGTTGTTGGGTGCCAGACATTTCAGGATGAGATTCACGTTACATAAAAGTAGGTAACTTTTCTGGTGCATCATGGATCTGAATGTGGCATGGACCGTCCTCTCTTCATCATTGCTAAGCCACTCTAAACACATCATCTCTAAATGAGCAGTGTAAACACAACCTCCTCTGCTCCTCAGGACATGATCTTTCCGACAGAAGCACACACTGTGTATATTCTTTTTGCATTCATTTGCAAATGCAATCTCAAGAAATACAGCATTTCCAAGGTAAGCCTACTTTGAATATTTCAAATATCTCTCCATAGATTCAGATCTGATCTGCTGCCGAGAAACTCAAACATAATCCTCAATGCTGCAATATGATGTTTGTTCAGCCCGAGGTTTACCTCCTTCACTGTATAAGCCTGCCTCCATGGTGTAGGTTAAGAAGAGACTGGAAGGTAAACGAGGATTCAGAATTGAGAGAAAAAGGCATTTCACAGCATAAATAGAATACATGATAAAGAAATGGGGTTTTGAAAGGTCAGGTCTCGGGTGTCTTTAGTTTGCTTTGACTATAATGGAGTTAGAAAACCACTGAAACACACAATTTCAGCAGTTTGGATTATGTAACAAGTTTGGAGGCATTCTCTGAATTAGTTCACCCACTAGCAGACTCTTGAACAAGCCAAAGGAGCACTTCCGTTACATTATTCAAAGGAAGCAAGATCCCACTTTGGCATGCATCAAAGTTTCAACTTTAGCTTGATTATCCCTTGCAATGGGAGACTGGAGAGAGCAGCCATAGCAACACAATGACTTGCTACGCTGCGACCATGCACTGCTGCAGGAGGAAATACAATCACTAAGAGAGATGTCTCAGAGTGAAAATCCCCTACATATTGAAAGCATTGTGAGATAGCTATGTTTACTGACTGCAGACTGTGTGTTTTCTACAGGGGGAAAACTCTGTTTTCTTCACTCTTAAGCCGATGCATTTATAATATTACCCTGTACCTTTCCCTGGTCAGCACTCTGAAACAGGTAGGACTGTTAAATTAAAAGCTTCAGGTCTAGAAAGATAAAATAGTTTGAGCATTTGATTCCAACGGAATTATCCAAGGTTTCTGTGGAAAATCAATGTTTTTTAAACAGCTATTTTCGCATATCTCTTCCCTAAAAAGGAGCAACATTTCTGAGAGTCTGAGGACGGGTAATTCCAACAACATACCCCATTCATTTTCATGTGTGAGGGTCACTGCATGAGTGGTCCCCGTTCAGATGGGTGTGCCTTTAATCGAGGAGTCGGGACTTGGCACCACTGTGTGTAAAGAGGGTTACCCGGCTTCAATTCTGTCAATTAACACAGCAACTTGGCTTCAGCAACAGCTTAAGTCAAGCTCCACCAATTTTCCCCTTCCTCCCCATGGGGGCATGTCAACCAATCTGTGCTTAAAATGAATGTAAACCAGTTATCTTTCAGCATACAAAATGCACAGAGCTTTTCCCAAGGTGGGCCACTTAAGATTCCCACTGGCACTCTCTGAATGCAAAACATCAAGTCAAATGGCTGGGCATGATTCTGGCACAGCATTTTGGAAAATAAAAAACTGAAACAAAAGTGTGGGGGCTGGGACCGGTCTGGAGAAAAGAAGCTGTTGCTCAGCTCTTTGCTTTGAGAGAAAAAAAATAGAATAGCAGCCAGTAGTTTGGTTAAGTGGACTGAGTGAGAGAGCCAGTGATGTATAACCAGGACCTTGCATTTAATTAAACTGGCCTCCTCCACTTTTCTGCAAGCGTGCATAATCATTTCATACACTGTGATATCATCTGCTTAATGTGCTATTTTACCATACAGTTAAACCTGGGTGATAAATCTCACAGCGCTTTCCTTAAATAGATGCAGGCTGAATAATGTGTGCATTAGATTAGCGGCTGAACCTCCATGCCGGGGAAATGGTTTATGGTTATCACCCTTAGGTCTCCCTTAGGGAAGCATTTTTATACCCCCGCCACCATTGTCGGATTGTTTGTTTCGTTTCATTTTAACACGGACTGATCCATTTGATTCCCATCATGCATGCATATCAAGAGCTTCCCCTGCCCCAAAAAACACAGGCCAGCCTGCCTCTGTGCTTGGCCTCGCCTTTGCTTGGTTTCATCACATTGAATTTTGTGCAAAGTTGAGGAATCTCTGCATATTACCCAGAATGCATCATGCATCATAATCCGCCTGCTCCTCTCACAGCTTTCCCACTTCCTTCTTTACAATGTGAAGAAAATAATATGCTTCTCCACTGTGGGAATCCTTATTTGGAAACAAAAGATTGTGTGACCTATACAATCCAGAAATGCAATTTCCTTTTCTCTCAAGGTCCCTATTCATTATTTGCCTTTGACTGCATTTTAATAATCTATCTTCTTCATAACTTTACATATCAAATACGATACGATACGATACGATAACAGTGCACAACAGTGCTTTTAAAATATTCTGGTAGCACGGCCGATGGATTTGTTAATTATTGCATCAACATCTGTCCTGCGTGTAGGGAAGGATTAGCACGGCACAGCACAGCAGCCACATTCTGATCTCCCCCTGAATAACACTGATGACAACAAATGTCAAAACACAAACATTAATATTTATGATGACAAGGTCAAAATGTATAATTGTATGTGTTGTGTTGATGGTGCTGTATGAATAATGCATTTGTTTTCTATGTTAGTTTCTGCTCCCCCCGTGGGGAATTGATACAATAAGGTACAGTACAGTTATACACCTACATTCACCAAGTCATCAAATGAATCATTAATGAGGTTGTGATTAGATAGCAGTTGAATCTTGGTCTTGGCAGAATTGTGTTGATATCCCAAGCATGGATTTTTATGAAAAACGCAATCACTGGAAAATGATGCTCGCGGTCTCTTCTGAGGGGCTGCATCAAACCAAATAGTCTGTTGACACTGATAAATGAAGTAATTCCATTTGCCCATTCTGGTAAGTGTTTGAATATGGGCCAAAGGTTTTGCACTGTGAACATCTTCATTTGTTGATCTATTCATAGACTTATTTCTGACTGTTTATTATTTCACATTCAGGCCTGAATTTATTCTTGCTAGAGTTTTTATTCAGATAAGATCATGGCAACATATGGCACACATCAAATTTAGCTCCCTTTTGATTTTGCAAACTATTATGTATTCTGTTTGTAATTGAGTACTATTCAATACCTTGTACATGTATTTCCTGACATCTACTGAGATACTTTGGAAGAAGCTTGTTAATGCTCTCATTGGCAAATCCTCTGTGTCCAGTCTGCTATATAATCCTGCAGCGCTACTGCTAACAGAGATATGAAACAAGTTTAGGACAAGTGTGCTGCGTACACATCTGTCACTCAAAATAGCAGTCATGCCAGTGGTGTCAAGACTATGTTTCACCTTTTAGCCCGGCTGCAAGAAGCATCACACAACATTTGCAAGGCACTTAAGGGAGTCTCCATTAAAATGGGGGTGTTGCATTAATTTTACTGTCAGTGCCATATAACATGTTTTAACAGGATCCCTGTTGTTGCGCTGTAATGAGCATTTCAACCCTGAAGTGCTCCTCTTATAATTCACATGCTATTGTCAGTGTTACAATGAAATACTTTATCACTAGACTCACAAAGGACAGTAGAGAGAGAAAAGAGAGAGAGAGAGAGAGAGAGAGAGAGAGAGAGATTTAGCTCAGCAAAGGGAGCTGCCACCCGAGCTTAACAAAGTCATGTTTCACATATATAAATGTATCAACTGGAATTACAGCTCCAGCTGAACAAATACCTTCAGGGTTCATTTCTAGCTGCCTCTGTCACAATGAGCCCTTATGATGTGCAACATCCCCCCACCCCTCTCTCTCTCACACACACACACACACACACACACACCACCACCACCACCAGCCTCTCAACCTCCCCTGGCTCTTTCTGCCAGTCCTCTGTCCTCTATCCATGGGTGGCACTTTGGCCTTGGGGCCACAGGCTGATGAGCTCAATGTAGCTGATTATACATCCATCAGCTCATGTCCTGCCCACGCAGAGACACCAGGCCTCACTATCTCCCACATGTAATCTGTCCGAAAGTCACATGAAACGCATATCAATAAAAATGCCCTGACACCACTTCACTTTTGGAACATTCCAGTCAAACAGTCACACTAGATCATCCCATATGAGACAGCACCGCATATGGTCTGGAATCAAAACTTGGACATCGATTCTTCTACAGAAACTCAGTAAAATACACAGATTTAAAAAGCATTTTGATTGGCTCATGGCAAATGGTCCTCAGAGGACATTTCTGTTTCATTTCATAGATAGAGCCAATGATGTTCATAATTCACTGCATGGTTTGAATACCATACTCTACCATTAAAGTTTTCAGAATATCGTGCACAGCATTTTAAGTTTGGTTACACAGCCTCACAAAGGCTAATTCAATTACACTTACAAATAGCACATCTGAAAACAAGTGGAGCCCATTCAACTTTAATGATAAGATGCTCTCTCCATGCTTTGATTGGGTTTCAGCTCAACCCCTCAATAGGTGAGACACACTTTGAAACAGTCCGGTTTCTCCTCAGTTTGCTTTGGAATTAAAGACTTTAATCAAAAGTTGTATGCACACTGCTTACTAAAATATGCAAAGGCAGAATGAGGAACAGATTTATGCAGCAAATGTTTGCTTTCTGCTTCGTTCCTCTTCTGAGTCTGGTTTTCTTGTAAGGACCTCAGGTAAACTCTATTCCTAAACCACACTGTGCACTAGGTCCGGAACAAGGATGGACCCTGTCCAGGAAACTAGCCATGTTGTTAAGTCAATTACTACCAGTCAAATCACTCATTAGCTCCAAAATCAATATTAGCCATAATACCCACACTTGCAGAATTGCTGCACCAACTGTGACAAGCCTTTGTGCAGCCATTGGTTCTGAAAGATATTTTTTTTCAGGTAGATGAAACAGTAATGCATCCAGTGGAAAAGAGCCAAAATATGAAATCTTTCCCACAGTACACTTGGACATGGCCAGCATGTGCCTCTGCTTTAACAAGAGGGCTTGCAGTCTGCGACAGGTAACACTTAATTCTCTTGAATAGCATAGCTCTAGGAATGGAACGGTACTTAAGTGTATATATAAATACGGAATATATTCAACTGTGGGTCCTTATTAATTACTATTAATAGAAAAATGTCTGACAAGTTTATTGGTTTGGGCGTTTACTGGGAAGTCACAGTGTCTTTCACATTGCAAACAGAAAGTAAAAATAGAGATCTAGGAAATCTAGAACAAGCCTGTTATCCTGTTGAGATTGTGTGCGGTCCTTTGTAGGACAGGTTCAAATGATGGAATGGAGTTGACTTCAACACCATTAACTCTCCAGCAACATGCATCAGCTCAGCTGTGCTCCTTATTCTGCAGAGTAACTACCTCTCAGGCTTGAGGATAAATGGGCCTGTCTCTTTTAATGTAATATTTGTTTCTACTTCTGAAGTGGGCCCTCTCTCCGGTCTCTGTCTGACTTCTTCATTGTATTAGCTGACTTTATTCCCTCGACTGCAGATTGGTGGACTGAACATTTTCATCCATCTGCTTTTGTCTCATTGTCTGATCACACACACACACACACACACACACACACACACACACACACACACACACACACACACACACCCCACGCTGCTGCTTTCCAGTTGCAGGCGTTCTCTGTCGCGGTCCTCTGAGCTGCTTCACATTGATGGGTCCTCCAGGAATTCAAAACGCTACCGTGCTATTTACTTTCCAGCAATTGCTTTTCTCAATAATAAAGAAGAGTCAGTGTTCATGTGAATGTGTTTCCTGTCTTGACACCTAATCGAGTTCCTTCCTTTCTCTCTCTCACTGTGTGTATGTGTGTGTGTGTGTGTGTGTGTGTGTGTTGAGGAGTGACCAAAGTCAGAGTAATGAAAATTCATAAAATTACTGAGTGTAAAATAGAAGTTAGTATTGCAGTGTGTCTTTAAAAGTAAAAGACAAAAAGATGCAAATACAGATATGTAAATATTATGGAAAATATGTTGCATTCATAATAATCCATGATGGCATAGCTATTCAGTCATGAGCTAACTCATTGAGAAACTATCAATTAATTGCATATTTCTGTGTTTTTCTCAAGACACACCATCACTGATTAGCATGATTTGGATTTCAGTCTAGAATCTCACACTTATTAAACAAATGATACATCTTAAACCTTAAAAGGATCTTCGATAACGATTTGCAGATATACCAGTCTCTGAGCTGAACTATGAATTCTCAAGGCCGTTTTCTGCCTCTGGCAGAGTTTATCAGTTTGTTGGGGCCTGTAACTGCAGATGTTAAGGTTTGTTTTTTGTTTTTTCCCATTCAGATGGAGCTGCAGAAATACTGAACAGAACAGCCCCAGCTGTGGTCATGCTCGTCTCGTCGAGGGAAGCCTTTTCCATTTTATGCTCTCACAGTTTCCGGAGACCTATTGCGTGAGCGATATCCCCTGTTCAATCACTAATCTGCAGGCTTCGAGAAAATGCCGCTTGTTGTTCTCATGCGTTGCCATTTTGTTCTCGCTCCTTCCGTGACATAGATGGATTGTTTTTCCTGCTTGCTTTCATTAAGTACTGTAAGTCTCCTGGGTGTCTCCTAAATTAATCTAAGAAACAGATGGAGCAAACAAATAGGGTGCATGTAAAAAAGCAAATGTGATGGTGATAATTGAATTGTACATCTGCGTCAGTCGTGGCATTGTGTGTGTTACCTCGGTTACAGAGAGGGACAGGTCTGTGATGGTTAGAATGTAGAATGTTCCAAAACAATTCAGAATAGAAAGAATTAAATTACAGCTATACAGAGTATTCCACTTCATAGGTTTTCGCTGATCAATGCAAACAATTTGGCTTACATTGGTAAAAAGCACTGCTGTACATCTGCCTGAAAAAGTCAGTGTATACTGTAAGTAAGTGTACTGAAAATGTTCCCAAAATGTATCAATAATTAAAGTATCCAAATCCACAACTGTCTACCAATAATGCTCAAGCCATCTGCGATACACACATTACAGCTTTATAAAGAGCATTTTTTCCCCTCAAAAAGGAAATCTATGGTCATAAAACGCTGAAAGTGTGCTATGGTGATAAAATATTCATTTAACACAGCTCCATCTTCCTAAAAGGTTCATCATGGGTTTGGCGGCTGGGTAAAAATCTCAACAAGTTCAGCGGGTGAACAATTTACATCTCAGCCCTGAAATGCGGACAGCGGCTCAGTGTCTTGTTGCGAGGAGAAGGCCTCTGGGCACCGCCTGAAATAGGCTAAGATATTTAAATGTGTGCATGGCACGCTCACCTACAAAAACACTCATGTTATTTTTGAGGTCATTTTCCATTTTAAAATGAAAAGGAAAGAAAAAAAATCACAAAAAACAAAGGGAGGCGAGCTCCCCAGGCAGGCGATGGAGGGTGTTGGGGGTAGGGGTAGGGCGAGGCTGCTTTGATTATCAAACATTATACCCACTAGGTCTCCTCACTAGTAGCCTTGTGCTGTGCCAGCCTTCTCCCTCTTGGAAATCTTGTTGGTTCAGGTAAAGCAAACAGGCATGCAGGTGGTGTGCCACGGCGGCTGGTGACATCACAGCCAATGCACGCACGCACACACACACACGCACGCTTCATTCTGAAAGATGGAATGGTGTGTTTTCATCTCTCTCTCTCTCTCTCTCTCTCTCTCTCTCTCTCTCTCTCTCTCTCTGTCTTTCTCTCTCTCTCTCAGAGCTCTGCTACATTGCTCTAGTGGCGCCACAATCAGGACAGTGGTAGCAAGGAGTATGTTAGTAGCAGGTATGATTCATCTGCTGCTGTAATTGACCTTGCAGGGGAGCAGCTGGAGAGATGGACAGCATGTGCTCTCTCTCTCTCTCTCCCTCTCTATCTTTCTTTTTTTCTTTTCTCTCTCTCCATTTCTGTCTCTCCCTTGCTCTTTGTCACATGATGCACATAGTGTTCCCACCAACACTTATACAAAATTTTAAAAAAAAAACTCTCTGACTAACACCTAAGCCTGATAGCTCTGTCACCTACTGCCTCAGTTCAATAGACATACTTAGAAGTGTTGCCTGTCAGGTTTACTGGTAAGACACGCTGTGTTTGCCACTGACATTGAATCGTGTGGGCTTTATGGTGTCATGGTGTTTGTTTGTATGTGTACATGAAGCAAGTCTGATGTATACAGCCACCACACAGAGTCTCACTAACACACCCACATACTGTAGTGGAGGTGATGAGTCTCAGCAGCTTTAAATCACTGGAAATCTTCTCTCTGATCTGCTGACAACAAAGGTATATTCTTGTTTGTTTATTGTCTGCTCTCTTGGCAGTCAAGAGGCAAGAATCAATTTTCCGCATGATGTACTGTAAGGGTCTTATTCCTAATCTCATTAGTACTACGGCAATTCATCCCAAAATGCAACCAATACACATACACACATATCCATGTCAAGTAGCATCCAGAGGAGGGAGCCAGTGCACAGAATAAGGTTTTCACCTCCGGTCTTTCCTTGTCATTTTCAAAATAATCAACATAATCAGCTAATATAACTGTGTAAACCCTAAACTTAATCACAGTATTGAGAAGATTGCATCACCACCATTTTTATTGGATTAGCTGCAGCATTGAACTAAGCAGAGTCATCTCTTTCCTCCAGTTCCTCCCTCTCTCTCCCTCTCTCCCTCTCTCTCTCTCTCACTCTCTCCCTTCCCCTTTTCTCATCCCCTCATCCCTCAAAGCATGCAGGAGATACTTGACAAAGGCAGATCTTAAAATCAGATGCTAATTTCAAGAGGCAGCCAGCATATGACTCACTGCTATAAACGCAGACCTCCTTTCAACAAGCTTTTTTGTCCTAGCTTTACACGGTCACTGCTGGGGATGCTGGGGACACTCACTTGTTGTGCTGACCTCCTAACACACACACACACACACACACACACACACACACACACACACACACACACACACACACACACACACACACACACACATTACTCACAGGCACAGACATATACACATACATTTGGAATCACGCATACTAGCAGGAGAGGCATTGTGCATCTGCACAACTTTTATCCACCTAAATAAATATTCACTACTGGCCGGCAGGAATGCTATGCTCCTGATCCAAACAGACACTGGCAATGACTCAGGAAAAGATGACATGTATTGGTCAGCGGTCAACATGAAGATTAATCTCTGAGACATCAACTGTGTCAGGGCAAAACTCTGAGAGCTGATTTTGGGGGTGCTTGCAGGAGACAGGCTAAGATAAAAGAAAGAAAACACACCAGGAACTAAAATAAAATAAGCAAAGCTCAGATCTCTGAGACTGCTGACCGGAGCAAACAGCCCAGGGCATTGATTGAACACAAGCGGAGGATCAATCATCCGGTGAGGTTACAGGGGAAGTGCAGGCAGATGCAGCACTGAACAATCACACACCGAGGCAGAGATTAAACACCCTCTGTGGTACAACAGTGCCCATTCATCCCCAGATTAAAAACACTGCAATCCAATCCCTTTTTAGCCTTCTCTCTCTCTCTCTCTCTCTCTCTCTCTCTCTCTCTCTCTGTGTGTGTACCAAACCTGCAACTTTTCAGTTAGGAGCTGTTAAAAAAAAATTCTTCTTTCATCACAAACACACTAAGAAAATTAACAGACAAATTGCCAGTGTCATTACAAGATAATGACCTCTACACATCAGTTTGCATGTCTACACAATTTCACTGAAATAGCAATAGAGGATCAGTGGCCTAGCCAGTATGCAAACAGTACACTGTATAAAGTATTTAACATGACATGTTTAGTGCCTGCTATATATGCAAATACATACATACATACATCAGATAGATTTTGTTCGATGTCACTAGATTGTTCGATGTCACTGATACTCACATACATGTACATCAGACTAGATTTTGTTAGATGTCACTATTCAAATAGTGGCAGTGAAATGCTCTGCACTTATTAATTTTTAATCAATTGTAAGTCTTCATTAAAGGGGAGAATAGATAAAGAATTTAATCAATTAAGATGTAGTAAATTAATGAACAGAATATAGTCTTTAATGTTTGTTGCTAATGGGCCAATTACAACCCTATTTAATTATTAGAATTACACTGGCAGATTACACAAAATGACTCAAAAGGCTAGTTCACTTGCTTGCAAACCATATTTGTGTGTGTTTAGGTGAAAGGGAGAGAGAACTGAAAATGAATCATTTGGGGGAGGGGATATTGCTTCAAAAAGGCACCCGTCTTAGTGAATCTCTCCCCCCCACCCCCTCTCTCTATTAAAAGCAATCAGATGTCAACTCATCTAAGATTATCACGGATCACGTCCCTTCACATGCATCAGAATATCAGCTGATCACTATCGCGGACAATATAGCCTATACTCACCGCAGTAGATAATTAGCAGACTGGTCAGCAGTAGCACAGTCCAGAAAGTTGAAGACATTCTCGGCCACGGTTTTGCATCCTTGCGTTTAGACAACCTTGAAGTTGGAGCCATTGAAATAAACGGTATTTCAGTCTCAAGCCAAAATCAGCCTTTTAGTAAACGCCAATTTCCACGTGTAATTCCGAACAAAGACATGTTCAAAATGCACTGCTCGTCGGAGAGCTATCCGGTGGGCGAGCTGTTACAGCAGCAACAAAAAACATCCTTTTAAACTCTGGATTAAACTCTGGTAGAGCCTGTGTGTGTCCTTGCCTTATCCAACGTGCTGCTGAAGAAGAGGAGTATATCCGCGGTAAATTTGTTATTTCAGATTTGAGCTGTGCTGTTGAGATAACCACTGCATGAGATATATTTAAACGTCGTTTTTTAGTCTCCACATAGTCCAATAGAGCGACTGGATATATATATATTTATGTAGAATTGTAAAGGTGAAATCATTTATGCCGCAACATCGTAAACCCCTCCGAGCACCTGGATAGATAGGTGGTCTGTCTGCGAGCGATACAATTTCTCGCTTCTCTTTCGGAAAGATATTGATGTGGTTCAATAAAATCCTATTTCATTGTCTCAGAGGTGAGGAAGAAGTTCATCTCTATGACGACATCCTTCAAAGAATTGTAGAGGTTGGTCAAGAGTAAGATTTGTTGAAAAGATTACAGATGATCAGGAACAAGAAGCTACGGAGGCACCGCAACTTCCGAGTGCTCCCCGAGATATTGAGACTCAGTGTGAAAAAAGATTGCATAGAACCTTCTGAGAACTTAGTGCTATGCTGTTCAGACGCACAGAAAAAAATCTTTATCATGCTGTGTCTTATATTGTGTCAATAGATTTACACAGGGTTGTTTGTGTGAGTGTGTGTGTGTGTGTCCATTTTCAAAATTTCCTGTTGTGTTGTGTATATATTTACATGTTAGATGTGCGATGCCTGGAGTGAAACATAGTTTAGGAATACATTCTGAATCAGAGTGATTACTTGGTGAGGTGGGATTGAGGTGGCAAAATAGAGAACTGTGGACACAAGTCATTTGACTCTTGTGAGGTTTTAATCAAGGACACAGACCGTTCTTCCCACCATGTGAGTTGTGTACAAATAATGACACTCCATTTTGGAAATGTTTTTAAAAAAACACACACACATGCATTATTCCATGAATGCCCTTGTATGGAATGGAATTGCATAATTTTATCCATCTTTACAGCTCTCTGTGAGGAAAGCTAAAAGTGTTCCAGCAGAGTGGTTTTCCTCCATTGGGGTTTTAGGATTACAGTATCTCTGTTTTTAAATGGAAAATGGTGCATGATTTGAGGGTGAATTAGGGAGCTTGGATTCATGCTTTGGCTCAGTCCCAGCTCAGAGTTGGCAGAGGGTCAGGTACAGCAGCCTTGGCTTGGCACCACACCCCCTCACCCCGCGCTGTGTGCATTCAGTCTAACCAAGACACAGGCCATGAGCTGCGCCTCTACATATGGTTTCTTTTTTTTCTGTGCTAGCATTCTAAGCAATGCATAAATGGTAATAGGTGGGATCCTGCTCAGTGTGTTCTCATTATTGACGTGAGAATTTCTGTAAGCTGGTTGTTATCTCCATTATGACAACCTGCCAAAAGATATGACTGCTGAACAAATGACACCTTTTCTCTCAAACATGAACAACTTCAGATTAATAAATGTGTTTGTGTTCAGTACATTTTTGAAGATGAACATGTGTTTCACATTACGAACATTGTGTTTTACATTACGGTGGTGCATTGGCCATGTCATCTTCGCATCCTTTATCAGCCTGTTGTTGTGGATTGCGATGCATCTCTAGTGTGGCCTGCATGCCGACGTCTTTCCCCTGGTTCTCAGCGGTGTTCTCCCTGTGAGGCAGTACTTAGGGGGGAGCTTCTCTTGATGTGATGGCTTTCTGATCGTCTGAGAGCTGACCTTTCTCTGCGCTGTTGCTTTGATCTGTCTACCCCGACCACTTCCTCTATATTGGTCCATGGGTTTGACTTTGAACTCAGTGTGTGGCACTTTGGGTTGCTGTGTCATTTTCTCATCTTGGAAACAAGTCTGTCCCGCCACTGTGAACGTGAATGAAAATGCAATTACTGTACTGGCTCCATGGCTGTCTGCCTTTGATTTCTCCAAATCCGTCAATCATGTTTGAAATTTGGGTGTCTGCTAGCTGGCACATCCATAGTCTAATAGGAGGAACTGTAGAGAGAGAGAGTATCTCCAGGTCTCCCAGCATGCATTCATAATGTAGACCTTAGAGTAAAGCTATTATCTCTGTTTCCATATCCAGGGATTTCAAGTCACCTCCTCCAACAGAATTATTGCCTAACAAGAATAACCTCTTTGCAGATGTTCTGTATGAACAAAGCCGCCACTGATTTTACTCAGCTGGAGCTGTGTAAAAAAAAAGCACATTCATTTTGCAAATTCCATCCAGCACACTATTTTCACTAATGTTAACATAGCTCTCTCTCTCTCATCCCTTATTCAGACTCTCACTAAAACTTGCCATCTGTCCCCATACCGTGATATTATATTATTATTGCAGTCTTAATGGTCTGCTGTTATCACACTGCAACGAAACACTGTC
The DNA here is from genome assembly GCF_017589495.1 of Alosa alosa. Lineage (NCBI taxonomy): Eukaryota > Metazoa > Chordata > Actinopteri > Clupeiformes > Clupeidae > Alosa > Alosa alosa. The sequence continues at coordinate 4,754,596 of NC_063205.1, forward strand.
TGATTACCTGAAAGCCGGAGTGTGTCAGGTGGTGGTGTTGAGTGGTGCACACAGACAGACTGCCATGGCTGAGCTGTGCCTTTTGCTAGGTGTCTGCTAATGGCTTTGAGTGCCAGTGCACACCAACCAGGCAATCAGGAGGAGAAGGAGAGCAACAGAAGCAGTGGGGACGGAGGTTCCAACAAACAAATAACACTCTCTGGACAGAGGCTCACACTCACTGAGCTGTGCGAGACCAGAGCAGAGAGGATGAGGGAGCTGTATGAATCTGTGCTGTGAGCATGGGCGGATTATGAACTTTCAGGCCCCTGGGCCCCCCACTAATTGTCGTATATGTGGGAGAGGGGGTGTGGGGGTCCTCCCCCAGAAATTTTTTAATTTGTTTGATGTGATTTCCTGTATTCTGGTGCATTTTGGGGATGGCCAATACTAAATTCAATCAGACTCATAGCCTACATCCTGATTTGTTGATATTGAGGCAATGATTCCATGCAAAGGCTTGGGCTTCAGGGCCCACTGACCCCTTGAACCCCTGGGCCTGGACCCGGTAGGCCCGTGCAGTAATCCATCCCTGGCTGTGAGCAGTGAGGATGAGGGTGCTGTATGAATCTGAGCTGCGCTGTTATGTCAGTGTACCTTCAATTCACACAATTGGGTGCGAGCTCACCAACTATGTAGGTGCCTTTGAAAGTCTCTCCTAAGTGCTGCATTGTGCTTAGATGTGCAGGAGGGAGACCATTACTTACAACTCAGTTATCATGCAAATGAAGCATACGCGCATGTTTATGGAAAGTTCATTTAAGATGAATTATCCTCAGTTGCTCTAAAGGAGGCTGCTACTGGGTTATCGTCCTTCCAGTGCATGCACATACTGTATAGTCTATGGGGTTGATGTGCAGAATGCAGACTAATGCGTTTTTTGTCTCCGCCTCATGAAAATATATATTAGTAAGCAGACCTAGTCATGGTCAAATGTGCAGTGAAGGTTTGCCTCAAGAGTTGAGTTGTCCAAGAGATGCAAAAGTAACTCTTACCAGTCCATGTTGATGGGTGCTTTAGAGAAATGTATGAATCATAAGAGGGTTACAACTCAGTGAAAAGATCCCATCAGCTTTCATGACAAAATAGTAATTTAGCCATTAGGGAAACATTGATACATTTTGCATTCATTTGGCTTTTGGTGCTATATGAAACTTTTAAATACAATATTTTATATGTAAGTTTGAATGCTATTAAATTGTGTCCAAAATATGATTGAGGAATATTGTGAATGTGAAATGTAGAACTTAACATTTCTATGTGAGTAACCATGTACAGTATATATGCTCATTATCTACAGTATGTGCTTTGTGAGCAAGTATGCATTTTAGCAGACTGTGATGATCTTCTCTGCATTTTAGCAGACTGTGATGATCTTTTCTGGCATTGAACTTGAATAATCTGATCTACATTTGTGTGATAAAATTACAATAAAAAGCAAATGTCAAACTGACGCCTGGCTCTTGTTTGACTAATGCTAACAGCTCAGCAGGCATACAGTATCTGATACTGTGTGTGTGTGTGTGTGTGTGTGTGTGTGTGTGTGTGTGTGTGTGTGTAGGATGACACCACTTAGAATCTTGTGCTTGCAGTAGTGCTGATATTTCCCCTCATTTATTTGACTCTGTCTTTAATTTCATGTTCTTGCATTGGATTGCACAGGGGTGGATGTCATGGCATTTGCATAGACTGTTCAGGGGCCGGTAATTGAACAGCCCTCTCAGAAATCATGGTGGAAATCATTCCTCAGTGCTTTGTTGTGAGTATCGCTCTATTCACACTGGATGAAAGGAGGTTTATTATCCCATTATGAAGGCCGTGTCAGCAACGACTTGACGGAGAGGCTTCCCTCAGAACGCAGTTTTTCTGGGGAAACTTTTAATGGGATCCAGACAATGACAATTATCTGCAGGCAATTCACTTTCTTGTGAATGAGGTCCCATTAATTGCATTTACAGACTTTCAAATGAAGTATGTCGAATGCTTTTAGTCAACGATTCCCAAACCAATTTGCATGGTAATGAATATATTTCTCTGGGATCTGAAATAGTCCCAAATGCATTTTGGCAGTGGTGAAAATATGAACATGACTTTGTGGAATATGTTATGGTTACATTTGGGATCTAAGTGTAGGCAGTTTTGTTATGTCATGTGCTCTGAGGTTGTTATTTGATGAGAATTTCATTAAGGAGTCTACACAACAGAAAACGTTTGGTTAAAATGAATGACTTACACCAACAATGACAAATGCTAATGCTACTTTAGTGAAAAGAAAAAAACATGCAACCATTCTATTCAAAATAAAACAGCTTTTCAGAAGCAGCCTTGTAGCTCTGACAAAAATCAAAGAATGGTTGCAAAGAACGCAGACTCAAACATTAGAGGCTTTAGAGAAATTCCTTACGGCTAGGGGGAAGGGAGTCCTGTCTGCACCAGTGGTCTGATAGGTGTCTTCGGCTTCGTGGCATCTGAATTCACCACACAGCTCCCAGCGCCCTCTCGTCTGGCCCCGAATCACTGTCCACGCCAGTACTACCCTGGTCCGGCGCTGTGGCACTGGACAGCAACAGTGGTGACATAGGGCAGAGAGGAAGGACAAGGAGCTGTTCTGTATTCACAAGAAGAAAAAAAAAAGAAACAGAGGTTGACAGGAGGGTGAGAGTTCTGTGAATTCGTTTATGGATTCTCTATGCTGTGTCATGCAGGATAGACTCTCTAAATGGCTTTAAAAAGATTTGGAGTGCACATGTGTATGCTGTGGGATCAAATACTTTAAGCACATTGAAGTGGGGGGGGAACCACACCAGTTCCAGAAGAAATGTCATGTCACTTGTGGACATATGTGTTACCTGTGCAGGACACGGGAGCAAGATGTCACTTCTTAATCTCCCTGGTTGCTGGTTGCTGTGATGTTTCTTTTGGCAACGGATTCCAGCAAATGGATTTCTCAAACTGGGCTGGTGTGCTCGGAGGTAATAAAGTCCCCATTTGAGGGGGAAAATGACCCCTCGCCCTGCGTTCACATCCATTGTTGAAACGGTGGCTACTATCAATGCCATCATCCAGTGTAAACACGCTTTGTTTGTTCGGCTTATTCAGAGAACGCCGCGGCTCATTTTCTCAATCCAGCAGTTTGGCTCGGCGTAATGCGTCATTTTATATGCCAGTGTCACTTTCTCTACAGAAATTTGCCAGTCACAGTGCAGTGTGGAGCGGCGACACAAGGCCCCCCTGTTACGAGGCCCCTGGGAGAGCTCTGTTTGGAAATGTTTGCGGTGACCTTAATTTTCACTGTGATCAATGGTTATGGACAGGTGTTCCCAATGAGGGGAAAAAATCTAAATGAGTTTGTTGTGACAGACCTGATTGATATGACCGTGGTCGATACGAGTGGCTGACAATGAGGGGGCTCCAAAGGGGTCAGTGTTTTAATTAAGTGGTTGTAGCCAAGGATTGCGATGACGACGGACAAATGTAAGTTACTCTCAACTGCAGGTTGTTGATTTTGAGTCCTGACATTGATGTTAAAATGCCTGCATATTTTAAATGTGCTGGGTATTGGATATGCCCCCAGGGTGGCAGCTTCAACACTCTCTTTTGCATGAATCATTTTTCACTGGAACCGACAAAGAGAAATCACTATCAGTAATCATTACAGCCTCACATTGTGTTTGACACTATAAAATATGCATCAGAAATCCCATTTAGAATTTCACTGCTGAGCATCTGAGCACTCTAGAATGCCAGCAACCGGCTACAGTTCTGGCAAAAGAAATGATCAGTTAAAACGATCCGTAAGAAATCATTTGCGCCTGTGTTGCTTCATGAACGCTGTGCTGGGCGTTGGACTCCGTCTCCGCTGGCTGTCCGAGACCATTATTCCTGTGCGAGTCCAGAGCTCTGTCCTTCCTCTGGCTGCCCACTGCCATGGCCATCATTCAGCTGGAGACGGAGCAGAAGTGCTCACTGCAGCTGTTCCTGAGATCGCGGGTGAAAATAAAAAAGACACAGAGCCGGCTTTCATTAGCCATGCATCCTGTTTCACATCCTCTGGTTCATTTATGTTCCTGCGCACATTGTATATTGACGCATGGGTCTGATGCTAATTGGACAGTACATTTAGTGCTGATTTCTTTGTTACATGCTGTCAATAGGCAAACGCATGATGAATTGTTTTTAATCACAAGTGCCAGGACTAATTTGCAAAGTTAACTTTAATGTTTGCATTGTTCAGCTGTCGCTTTAAATGCATTGTGTCTAAATGCAATTATAATGATTTATAAATAGAACAGGAAAACATTTCAAAAGAACCCCACTGTAGATTTAGCTGATTTTATTAGAATTGTATTATATGAGAGTTAAATAGAAACAGATTATATCAAAGAAATGGTCTGAATGTAAATGGCTAGTCTCCTTCATACAAGAACATTCTCATCTGACACAGAAGTCATACTCCTTTTCCCAGCTATTAATAGGTTTAATAATTAAATGGCACAGACATGTTTTCACTGAGATAGATATAAGAGTGTTTATATATAGATACGACTCCCCTGATTTCTTTGGTGCTGCTTCAGTCTCACTCTCTCTCTCTCTCTCTCTCTCTCACTGTCTCAATCCATCCTCCCCTCCCTCTCTTTATTCTCTACTCTGTCACTGTCTCCAACAAATGTGGAGTGATGTTCAGGGAGAGTGAGCGAGTTTAGGACTCCTGACAGAGGTGGCGGCCGCATCTGCCAGCTGTCCTGTCTTTGCGGAGTCTCGGAGGAGTTCTAAAGTGCTTTTGGTCTCCTCCTCTCCTCTCCTCTCCTGCCCTGCTCCTCTCCTCTCCTGCCCTGCTCCTCTCCGGGGCCCTAGCCTGTCTCAGTCACCCATCTGGCTTCAGCTGCCACCACCCCCTGTCTGTCGACGACTTTATCAATAGCCGCATCAGCCCGACTTCTGGAGTTGACGACGGAGCAGCAGCGCCATCGTTGCCGCACTCTCACAAACGTCCCCCCACAATCTGGAATCGCCGCTGCCCACTAAGCCGGCGGTTTATCTTCTTTTGAAAGGTGTATTGCTCTCTGTGACTGTGTGTTTGTGTGTGCATGTGTTCATGAGAGTTAGAGGTAAGATGTCGTGGGGATTTGGGACGGCTACACCCCGCATCACTGCTTCCTTTCCTCTCTCAGCTCACCGCCACTTTGGACTTTTGTGTGATAGATTATCCCATTAAATTCACTTTCTAGCTGTGAGAGGTAATACCATGTCTTACAGTAAGTGTGTAGTCTGTCAGTGTGGGCCATGGGTTGTGTGTGTGTGTGTGTGTGTGTGTGTGTGTGTGTGTGTGTGTGTGTGTGTGTGTGTGTGTGTGTGTGTGATGTGTGTGTGTGTGTGTGATATGTGTGTGTGATATGTGTGTGATATGTGTGTGTGATATGAGTGTGTGTGTGTGTGTGTGTGTGTGATATGTTTGTGTGATATGAGTGTGTGTATGTGTGTGTGTGTGTGTGTGTGTGTGTGTGATATGTGTGTGTGATATGAGTGTGTGTGTGTGTGTGTGTGTGTGTGTGTGTGTGTGTGTGTGTGATATGTGTGTGTGATATGAGTGTGTGTATGTGTGTGTGTGTGTGTGTGTGTGATATGTGTGTGATATGAGTGTGTGTGTGTGTGTGTGTGTGTGTGTGTGTGTGTGTGTGTGTGTGTGTGTGTGTGTGTGTGTGTGATACGTGTGTGTGATATGAGTGTGTATGTGTGTGTGTGTGTGTGTGTGTGTGTGTGTGTGTGTGTGTGTGTGTGTGTGTGATATGAGTGTGTGTATGTGTGTGTGTGTGAGTGTGTGTGTGTGTGTGTGTGTGTGATATGAGTGTGTGTGTGTGTGTGTGTGTGTGTGTGTGTACACAGTAATGCCCAGGGACACTGGCAAGTTTTTTTGACTATTTTTTTCTCAAGTCTGCCCATTGGTGCTCAAACATTAGTTCCAAAGCTCTGAACACAAAACTACTGAAGTTGCATTATTCATAATGACACTATGGAGGAGACATATGCTCAAACGACATGAATCACTTGCTTTACTCACCAGAGAGACACCTCTGACAAGCAAGGTGAAGCTGAAGGTCATGTGACTCATTCGAGGAGCGGTTCCCTCTGTAATTTCACAGATCCAATCTGAGTGATCGGAGGGGGCTGAATGAGAACAGGAGGCAAAATCTTGAGGAATGCGGCTGAATAAATGAAATTAGAGTGGATTTAATAAGGAGGATGAGGTAATGAGGAATCCCGCTGAGAAATTAGTCTCTCGTCTGCCGGACAAAATAGAGACTCGTGATCAAACTTAGCCTGCAGGTATTGAATGATTAAAATGTAGGATTGGGAAGGCACAAGCAGTGGACAAGCGGCAGTGGTCTCCCACACCCTCTCAGACATGATAATCTACTTTTAGAGGCCACAGCAAACAGCCGCCCTAGAACACTTTAGCAATATCGCTCTCAAGGCATTGATGAAAGCTAAAATCACAGAGTGCCAGGTAAATTAATTATGACTGACACACACTTGCTCTCACACACACACACACAGAACACACACACACACACACACACACACACACACACACACACACACACACACACACACACACACACACACACACAGAGTACACACATACATTTTCACATCCACCCACACAGAAAGGTGAGGCACTCTTCCTCTGGTTGCTCAGTGCCAGACAGTCAAGCGGCCAGGCGAGGTACTCCCACACTAAAAAAGCCCAGAGCAGGGATGGTAGGAGACGCTGCCAAGCTCCCAAAATGTCACTCTGCTGCTGGGTGCCCTTTCTGCGGATCCCAACTGTGTGATTTAGTCAGATGGCAGGGGTGCGCTCGTTAAAGATGGCCTGTCTGCAAACCAGGACCCTGCCAGAGGTTCCTCCTCCCTTCATTACCCCAGTGTTAATCAGATGATTTCTTATCTGATGACTTGTCTTCATAACAGAGCCCGTCTACCATATAAATATGTGTCGTTTTATGCATGCATGAGTATACGACATGGGGAGGGTGCCCTGCTACACTAAAACACTAAGGGACTACAGGATGAAGGCAGGTACAGTGTACCCAGAGGAAGGGGGGTCCATGTTGGGTACTCACACATTTGCCCTCTCCCACAACAACAAACCAAAAGGAGAAGTGGGAGTAGGATGATTTGCGGTGGGTTTTAGCCGTGCAGACTACATTAGGCCTCACAAAGAGCTCTGCCCGCGGCCTGGAGGGCATTATGACCACATTAAAAATGGCCCCTCTCCACTCGCCAGACGGCAGCAGGACTCCTAGTGCTACTCCTGCCTTTATCTCCACGCTGATTGTACTCAATTGCAAATCTGCTTGGCGGCCTCATCTCCCCTTAACCTTTAGAGAGCAGGGAGATATCTGGCCGTGGGCTGTCAGCGGCGATTGTGAGACGAGAAACGTTAGCTAATATCCGCTCCCTTTCATTGGCCCGGGAGGTACGGGACTGCTCAGTTCCTTGTGAGGGCCCATTGTTACTTGGCTTTTTACCAGCCAGAGAAACCCAGGCACCTGGCAGACACACTGCCACAGGCATTGTATTAACCTTTGCAGCAGTGTGTGCTGCTCGTGCAGGAGGCCCTCTCTCTAAGGTTTACGAAGTGAACGAGCCAGCGGCAGAGAGCAGGAGTAGAAGAGAAGGGATGTGAGGGCCAGGTCTTACTAGTTTGGTTTCCATGGTTCAGTGTGCAAGTCCCTCACCACACATAATGCTGCACACACTACAGTTGCTGCAGTTGTTATCACAGGGATTTCTGAGGTTTGAAGGCTCAGCCACGGATACCACTGGCCGGAGAAAAAACAGCCCTCTTTCGGCCATCACCCCACTTCCCATAACACACATCCATCCCAGCCCACCCCCACGCTCATTTCCCACTGCACTTCCAACCTCCAGGGAAATCACAACTGCCGAAGAACTGTCTGACTGTACACATTTTCAATGGGGCTGGTTTCAGTCTTCAGGCTTTGACACTCATAGGGATGAATCCGATGGCTCCCCCGGGAGAGGCTGATCTCTGCTCTCTCCTCTTCCACAAACTGACTCCGTCTTTTTTTGTTTGACTGATGGGATCTATTGGATCTATTGAACTCAATTACACATGCATGCACACACACACACACACACACACACATCAAGACATGCACACATGCACGCACACACGGATGGACACACTCACTCTCTCTCTCACACACACACACACACACACACACACACACACACACACACACACACAGACAGACCATAAATCTATTCATAAAGGTTTTTTCAAGAAATGCATGGCAGGTAGTTTATTTATGGGGTAGTATTTTCCAGTTTTGACATTTCCCTTCTTGTTTTCAGAGATCCACCCATTCTTATTTTATGTGCCATGAAAAATTAAATAGCACAACTGTTCAATGGTATTACAATTACTTATGGATGAGAAGAAATAAAAGAAACCAAAACAATACACTATTTATGAACAACTTCCGATCTCAAAGTACACTTATGAATAATGTGTAGAGGCAAATTATCGGTAGACTAATAAGGAATATATTAGAATTATCCTAAGACTCAGTATTTGTCTCCATCAGTGTGTGTCATCTGTTCCTGACAAACTCAGATATAACATATGAGATGAGAAGATGTGGAATTCCTGTCTCTCTTTCACGTCTCGTCAATTTGACAAGCTTGTTCTACTTATATAAACAGGTTTGTCACAACACTATTTACAGAATCATTGACATGCCCAAACATGATTTCACAGATAGCTTTGAGCTCCTTTGCATGGTACTGTAGGTTAGCAAAATAACTATAACTCCATCATAATAATATATAATAATAATATAATATGGTAACACTTTACTTGAATTATCTGCCCACAGAGACTTAACAGACAATCTTTACCTTTAACTACCATTTTTATTTCTCATTATCGTTTTCTATAGTGTAGCCTTCACAGGCTAAGATGTAACTTTAAGCTCCATTTTATATATTCATTATAAAGGATTCTTTCTTGTAATTTTGGAACATCCTCGCAGCTCCTTTAAAATGCTTCAATAAAACTAAAACAAAAAGATAAATGTATTGTTGGAGTTTGCTTAGCTTATGAGGTACTGTCTAGAACATTTTGTATTTTCTTGTCTTTACAGCATTCAAAACTGCAAGTGAAAGTCTTATGATATTTTATAGTATGCTAACCAGACTACTGATACGGCTAAACTGTTCCCTGGGCTAAGAGGCCTGTCTTTTGTTACAAAAACAAAACTATATGTTAAAAATAAAACAGCTAATTTTGTTTTGTTTTGCACCAGTGAATGGAGGAGGCACAGTGATGACATACTGTTTATATCAGAAAACAATATTTGTTGAGTCCATTTTTGCACTAAATGAAGAACACACACCTCCCCAATGTGGCTGTCTCCCCCAGGTTTCCAATCACAATTTGTTTACAGATTCTGTTCCAGCCCAGTGCAGCCTGCATCCATTAAGATAATAAAATGCCCTGCAGGGCTGTGGATGTGCCCACAGAAGAGGTGAGTTGTCAAGATAGGGGAGGATTGCATCCGTCCCCCATATATTCAAAAATCTTGGCTGCAGAAATTGTAGGTAAAGAGAAAGGAGATGTAGACAGTGTTTTTTTTGTTGTTGTTGTTCAATCATGCATTTCCAAATTTCAGTGGATGGCCATGAACCATTTTCTCTGTAGCCCCACAAATTTGGCAGAACAGACAGTTCATTTAGGTCACACACATTGGACACTTAATGTGTCCCCACATTACGGTAAAAGGCAATACAGATATGCTGCTGAAAAAAAATAAATAGTAAAATGTGGCAAACTTCCAAAGTAGCACAACCCATTTACCCACAGTGAAAAAGATACCGAGAATTTAAATAAGAATTTAAGACCTCTTCAACAGAGACCAAGAGGAGTAGTTGAGAAATAAAAAACTTAATGAAAATCCCAAATTTTTATTTTGAATAATGTACTACTTCAGGCATGTGGGGCGCACTAAGTTGATTAGCATGGTTTTGACACCTTGAGTCAGTTTGCCACTCTACTGTTGGGAGGCGATATCCAATTACCGCCAGTGCTAAGGCAGCTGGCACTGCATGCCACCTGACTGGATGATACAGTGAGATTCAAATGCACATGCTTCAGCTTATAGGGGCAAAGGTCGCCAATCCAACCCCCCTGTAGCCTTTGTTACAGGCAGCATCTTTTTAGGGGGATGAAAAGTGTCACAGTTGCTTGTGCTACATTTTTAATCTTGTTAGCACCTGTTTGGGGTGACCTTTTCCGTTCTGTTGACTCGCCGCCTCAGTCTTTTGTGGCTTCTGGAGTGCTGAGAATGTTGAAGTGAATGAGCCGGTGGATAGGTCAGCCCAGTCTTTTAACCTAAAGGTTGCATGCACTCCATTTTAAAAAAGCTGCACTGTAGGCTGGGCGGCGCAGTGTTCCTGCGATAAGGCAGCGCCGAGATGAGAGCCTTATGGGAACCCGTTGCTATATCTATCTGCAGACCTGTCCAGGAAATAGGATGCACGGCTCACAGATCCCGCACATCTGTGGAGCCCGGGACTGATATAAAAAAGCCTCCCACTTCACGCGTCCACTTAGCCTCGGCGTGTCACCTGATGAGACGCTGCATGGAGAACACACCCCAGGTCCCCCTCAAACACGCACTCGCTCGCTCTTGAAAGGAGGCGCGTGTGCTCGATCACACTCACACTCTATCACATACACATCCATACATACTCCCAGGTGTGCTGTCGAGGAGGCTGGCTCCTCTGCTAAGATCTCTCTGGAGGACGTGACTGCTGGCCGTCTGGCTCACTGCTGCTCAATATGCCCCTGGAGTCTAAGAGAATTTCCTCACCACATACAGGCTCTTGAAGCAGAAGCTGTTGACAGTTTCACTTACCCATGTCACAACACACAAAATGCTCCAGTGCCTTTGCATACAACATCAGTCAACCGAGGCATATGTTCATCTTTACTTACTGGCTGCAAAAATCAGATCTTAATTTATCACTCCAGATTTATTTCTGCATCTCAACACCAAACCCCTTCTGTTCTTTTCCATAAAAATCTGTTCCTTCAGCAATATATCTGTCTTTGTTTTCCCACACACACTTTATAAGTCCGCAATTAGGAAAATAATTATGTCTCAAAACACTCATGTTTTATTCATGTACACAACATCCCCCTTCTGCAGAAATGAACTGACTGAGTCCTGTCGAGCATGTTAACAGGAAAGATAAACTTCTTCAAACAATCGCTGTCATTCACTTCATATTTTGGTTGCTCCTCGAGCGAGCCTGTTGGTGTTCTTTGCTCCATGTTATGATGAATGAGGCTAGGAAGGGATTCTGGCAGCCATACAAATATTTTGAAAGGCTTTATTGGCAAGGCTCTTTCCTTACTGCTTCTGCTCCGCTATCATCAGCAGACTGAAATGTTTGACTGTATTGATCTTGTCTGAAAGGGAAGCTGTCTGCTACCCGTGTAGTGGCATTGGGTGGGCTAGGAGTGCAAAGACAGAGGTGAGATTGTAGAGTGAAGTTTTTACACTTAAATGTTCTCTTGGAGACAAGGGCAGAGTGTGTGGGGGTTGTGTGTGTGTGTGTGTGTGTGTGTGTGTGTATTGGGTGGGGGGGGTGTGACTGTGTATGTGTGTGTGTGTGTGTGTGTGTGTGTGTGTGTGGGGTGTGTGTGTGTGTATGTGTGTGTGTGTGTGTGTGTGTGTGTGTGTGTGTGTGTGTGTGTGTGTGTGTGTATTGGGTGGGGGGGGGTGATGTGTGTGTGTGTGTGTGTGTGTGTGTGTGTGTGTGTGTGTGTGTGTGTGTATTGGGTGGGGGTGGGTGTGAGTGTGTATGTGTGTGTGTGTGTGTGTGTGTGTGTGTGTGTGTGTGTGTGTGTATTGGGTGGGGGGGTTGTGAGTGTGTATGTGTGTGTGTGTGTGTGTGTGTGTGTGTATGTGTGTGTGTGTGTGTGTGTGTGTGTGTGTGTGTGTGTGTGTGTGTGTGTGTGTGTGTGTGTGTGTGTGTGTGTGTGTGTGTGTGTGTGTGTGGTGGGGGGTTGTGAGTGTGTATGTGTGTGTGTGTGTGTGTGTGTGTGTGTGTGTGTGTGTGTGTGTGTGTGTGTGTGTGTGTGTGTGTGTGTGAGAGAGAAAGAGAGTGAGAAAGAGAGAAAGGGAAGGAGTGTGTGGGTTATTTGTATGCCTATTTGTTGGGAAAATGGACTCTGTGGCCTCAATTAACGGGTCGCATTTTGCCATTCCTCTCTGTGTCAGTAATTAAAGGCCAGGAGTCCATTTCCTGTTTGAGAATCAAGAAAGGAGGATGAGGGCTTTTCAATTAGAGGAGAGGGAGGGCAAAAAGAAACTCATTGTTAGCAGATAAGAGGAGACTGCACTATGTGTGATGTGCTCAGTAGACAAAGAGTCAGATCTTGATAAAACATTTTTGACACCAAGTGTGGCTGTTTTCTATTACCCGCTATGGACTGGAAATGACCACGCCTGGGCAGCACTGCCCACCAAAGACTCCAAGATAATGGTGGTCTGTACCTCCACACAAGTCACAATAAATGTCAGTTTTCCAGCCTGCAATTTCCAAAGAAGCAATCGAGAAGTGAAAGAAATGGGTGAAAGAAAATTGTTTACTTCTCTTCGAGTTCCCTTTCCTCAGTGTCAGAGCTAACACTGCATCCATACAGATTTGATTTCAAACATGTTTAAGTGTGATGCTGCATATTTAAGATTGTGCCAGAGATGACTCTTCAAGAGGTATGAATTTCTCAGAGTCCTCATGCTGAGAGATGCTGTAAACAAAGCCGCATGTTCTCCCCAGGAGGACAGGCCTCAGATCAGCGCTGCACATGCAGAGAGAGGGGGGTATTTTCCACAGGCCTTCAGATCTCCTCCCTCTCAACCCACTGAAATTACAACTTTGTCAGAAAACAATGCAGAACAGCAATAGCCGGGGCAAATGAATGCATGTTTCATCAGGCACAGCAATAACAAGAGCTCTAGACAAGCTCACCTCAGCAGGTACGCATGCTCACTAGATTGTTTCATCAATACTTATGCAGAGTGTACGAGAGGGATGATGCACAGCGTTTTGATTAATGTGTTGATTACAATGGAGACGTGCCAGAAGTTCCCCACACTGACATTAATGGATTCTCAGATGATGAGCTTCAGCGCCAGTAAGGGGTCAATATGCTTTTTTTATGGCTACACAGCATTGTGTTGTATTGGTTGCTGCTAAACAGCCGTAAATCCTTATGACGATGAACAGCTAGGCTCTGTTTTTTTTTTTACATCTTTGCACGCGTCGCCAGAACACGTCCAAACACTCATGAGAGGCAGAGCAGGGCAGTGAGAGGCCAACACATTATCAGTGCCGCGCATCTATCATGTCTATTCACAGAGTGGGATTTCAGCAATATTGTAGGTGGTCTCCGGGGGGAAGTAGCGGCATTCAGCGGTGTGGTGTCGGAGCCTGCAGAAGGACATCCTCTGCACACAGCACTGCAACTGCAGTGTCAAAGCCTGACCCCAAGCACTGAGGGTGTGTGGAGGAACTCAACAAGATTAAATGGCCTTGGGGAAAAGGGCAGCATGCAGACAGAATGTCAAAAATGTCATACTCAAGTCAGATACTGCACATCTACCCTGAGCCAGTCAATGTACTGTTAACATGGTGTCATAGGCACTTTGGCATGTGTATTCCAGAACTATGCAACATGTAAACAGTACAATGGTGGTTTGATCATATCCATTGATGTACAAAGTACAGAAATTATTAGATAAGAAGGCACAGGATAAGACAGGAATCAGCATCAGAGAGGTAAATATTACAACATTACAACTGATTGATTGAGTACATTTGAACAGCCCCAGTGTGCCTGTATAAATTAGTCACAAATAAATGTGTACATACATTTTATTCCAGAGGCTACCCAGGTAAAATACGGCAAAGAGCCCTACATTCAGAAGCGAAGACCTTTCACATGTCCTAAGAAGAAGTGTCACAGATTGCTCTGGATTGAGATGGATGGAAGGATGTGATGGTCATATGATCCCCATGGAATGAAGAAAACTGATGCTGAGAGCTTTTGCAGTACTGTACATGGGCAAAAGCTATGGACTGAAGAGTCTTCCCCATATTGGGTTAAATATGTTGGTAGTTTCACAATCAGGGTGTGACTTTGCGCTTGACATTTTTCACACACAGGCCTCTGTACCCCTAAATATGTCATAATATTCCAACATTACATGTTATTATTAATGACTAGACAACTGCAAAAAAAGAACGGTGAAAATATCATTTCTTGGCACAAAATGCACCTTTCAGTCATTTTTATGCACACATTGGTGTTTCATTTTAAATCTAAACCACTTCCACAACTCATATTAGCAAATGTATACTATGGAGAGACAATTTGACCACATTAGGCCATTTTGTAACATCTTACAAATGTAATGTAAAAAAAAGTTTAGTGAACAGTGAACACATAATGTTAACAGACATAGTGGGTAACAGACATAGTGGATAAAAGCAAAGGTAAAAATTCTGTCCAACAGACTGACCCCATTTGGCAGAGGGTATACCTTTGCTATACTTCATACCAAGCAACAACCTCCCAACAACATGCCCAAAACCAATTTGAACATCAGAAGCATGTATGCTTCTAGGAAATCACCCTAAACTTCACCACCAGTTTTCTGTCAAATGCTGTCCACTCCAGCACATGATAATACGCAATATCAATTCCACATATACAGTATGTTGCCAAATGTTATTTTTCTTACATACATAGATGGTAATACCATAAGGAACAATAGTAAATCATACAAAGAGTTTGCACCAATATTTAAGCTCATACGAATGGCCATAAATTGCCTTTGTTTCTAATGTCCACTCCAATACATTTCAAGTGTAGTGTTTAGGATTATAGACCATGCATTTTCAGCATGTAGTTAATGTGTAATGCTGTCATGCAGGTAACATATTTTACCATTATATTGCCTAACAACATCAGAAGCTTTCAAATGAGAGACAAGTAATCACTAAAAGTGGTATGGCTATTCAGTGCAAAACAAATTACACAAGAATATTTATAAAAATGGGTGTATTTGCCACAAAAACCTTAATTATGCTTATTGTATGCCATATTCACATAAAAATGCTAATATTTATTGTAGACCAGACTGTGTACTACCCATAAGTAGATTTAAAATGCTTTAGATGTAATATTTACTCATGTAGACAGACAATCTAATACTTTGATTTTTCATAAGTCTTTCCCAATATCATCCCTTCTTGAGTGTTTTTCCTAAAGTTATCCATGCACCTATGCCTTGAAACAACTTTTATATCCTTCTACAGACAAATATTGAATGTGTAAAACCCTCAAAATGTAATTTTGATGGTTTCATTTTTTACCCTTTTGAAACAAAGCGCACACCCTGTTTATGAGATTACCCATGTGTTTGTTCTGTAGTGCCACTTACTCCAATTAAAACCTAGAAGGTGTTCTATTGAAATCACACAGTATCAATTAAATAAAATTGCATTCATCACAATTACTGAACTAAGTCATTTTCATTAGTTGCCACATAATTTGAAGCTGCATGAGGTAAATGTTGAAGCAGGCGACTCATTTTCTTAAAGGTGAAACAAGGTGAAAGAAATTTTCAACTGATCTTAAATGTGTACCCTGTAATGGGGCAGAAAAGTCTAATAGTATGCAAAAAGATTTGCTGATCATAAAACTGCTTTAATCCAGACAAATAAAAATGTGTGAATGCTGCAATAATAGATAACCTGTGTAACAAATTAGACTTAAAGGCCCTCATTTATGAAATGTGCGTACGACATAAAACAGTCGTAGGACAGGCATACGCTCATTTCAACGCAAAGCATGGCATTTATCAATTTGAACATGAGCAGTGGCTACGCTCAAATGTCACGTCAAGTCTCAACTCATGAACGGAAGTTTTTGAGGCGGCATAGCACAGTGCAGAAGTAAATCAGCAGAGGATTGGAAAGTTGAATTCACAGAATATCTTGAACCTAAGACTTTCCCTGCACATTTGTAGCCTATGTGGCTGTTATGTTGACACATTTGATGACTTAGGATACTTAGGCTATGTGGAGAGGATTACTTTCTCTTTGGAAAACACAATAGTCATAAATTATGTTTTCAAATGGCAGTGTCAGATGGTTTTGTAATGAATGTATTTGTGGTATGATGCATTCTCTCTGCGAAAATAAAGTCTGTTGCACTTAAATCGCTATAGTTTCTTGATGACACTTTTCTAGTTGTCAAAATTCACAAGGTTCAGCTAGACTTGCAACATCACTGTGGCTATCACAAGGTCACAAATATTTCCTAGCGTTCATGGCTATCAGAAAAACCTTTTTCCCAGTGAAAACGTCATCATTCCGCATCATTCACGGGGTACAAAGTAATCACAGAGGCGGTCCTTGTCATTCCCAGGTGCCATGAATGCACCATTACTCTTTTGGACTTATAATGCACCTCCATGTCGTAAATTCCAGGGGTGAGGCCTTTAAAACGAGCATATATAGGGGCGTGATAATTAAATTGCGCTTGTTTCCAGCCGCCACATTTATCAACAAACGTTTATTCTTAGGCTGGAATTGGAGTGATATGAAAGTTTCATGAATTTCTGCGCTCAGATCTACAGTATGCTGGTTTCTACGCTTGGTTGATAAATGAGGGCCAAAGTATTTTTGCTTAGACTTAAAGAATGTTTGCTTAAAACATAAAGTGTTTTTGCTTAGATTTAAAATGTTTTGTTTAAGATTTAAAGTGTGTTATGTTTAAATTAAATGTGTTTTGAATAATTATAAGAAAAGGCATACTGATAGTACAGAACTGTATGGAAGTGAGAGGTCAGTCAGTTAAACAAGGACATACAAACTGTAAAAAACTGTAGGCAAGTCAGGGGTCAGAAAGAAGTCACCAGACAAATGAACACAAAATAGAGAAGCATTCGCTCATGGCAGGACGCGATAAGCTTGAGCTAGGGCACATGGCCCGCTCGAGTAAAGTAAAGAAAAAGAGCGCCCCCTCTTCAATTGGGACTTTGGACTCTGCAGATCGAGAGCGAGAAGACGTAGGCGAGAAGGCATTTTATTTTATTTTGTATTGTACTTAATAAAGTTAGAACGCTAACCTTTGGTTAGGGGTTTTGTTAAAAAAGACTGAGTTCTTTTCGTGTTTCATTGTCTTGAGAAGATTGAACTCTGTGTAACAGAGGCATCAGCCTACAGAAGTGACATGTGCAAAGCTGGTAAGTTGTCTGTTTGAGGGCTTCACACTACACAATGCACATACAGGAGTAGCGATCTCAGCTGTGTATGTAGGAAGGAAAGTCCGATGCACCAGAGCAGACAAAAAACGCAACCAGACTCTGTTAGCAGATGTATTTTCTGAAAGACAAAGTTTTAGGGTCCTTTTAAGGTCCAAATGCACTACACACAAGCGAGGACACGGAACTCTGTTGATAGATACAAATGTATTTATAAACTGAACCTAAATTGTTCTTAAAGATCTACCTTTAAGAAAAGCTCTATATTTGTCTAACTCTTCCTGTGACCAGGACAGTTAACTTCCCTTTCACCCCTGATAGCAGACAAACGTCTGGAACCAGGACCTGTTAACCCCTCTTTAGTGACAAATCAACTTCTGCAAAATGCAGCCCTGAATTGTTTTTAGGAACGAACCACATTATGCACGTATGAGTATTATGGAATAGGGACATTAGGGAATTTATAGACATAGATTTGATTCAGATAGAGAGAGCCTCTCAGTTGAGTCAACCCTCTCATGCACCCAAACCCGTGGAAAAGGGGCCCTCGCATCAGACACATACAGTGAAAAAGTGCTTCCTCTTTTTGTGCTGTGAGAGCCTCCCAGCCCTGAGTTTTAACCATGCACACACACACACACACACACACACACACACACACACACACACACACACACACAATAGCGATCTCAACTGTGCTATGGGAGCCCTGTGGTCACCAGAGTAGACACAAAACCCATGTACAAGCACACTGAAGACATAACCTGTCATCATTGTTTAGGTATCTTGAGGTGGATAAGGTTTGCCTGAAGGGCATTTTTTGTCACTCTTTTTGTTGAGAGATAAATGGGTCCTTTCAATGATGAAGCAGCCATATTCAAAATGATACACACTTGGTTTTAAAAACACAGTTTTGCTCCCTGGGGAACCGGTATTGGTTTGAATAACTGATTTGAGACACATGGTGACTGTTTATAAAGCTGCCTGTATTTTTTCTATTCGTTCTATAGAGTATGCCTTTGGTCATGGCTCTTTGTGGACAAAGAGAGTGTGTCTTCATCTGCCTTCCTCAAGACTCTGTGAAAAGTACAATGGAGCTGGGGTTGGCGAGGAGGCAAAAAGTGTCTTGGTAAAAGAGCGGCGTTTGCTGTGAGGATCACAGAGCCTCAGCTATGGAGGATGAATCCGACACACACAGACCAATTCCCCACGGTCTTGTCAACAGCAGGATTAGGCCCTCAGTCTGTCTGCCAAGCGTTTCATGAAAACTTCTCAGGGAAAAGAGAAGAAGAGAGACAGGGAAACATGTGCACACACACACACACACACACACACACACACACACACAGAGACACAGAGAGAGAGAGACACACACACACACACACACACACACACACACAGAGAGAGACACAGAGAGAGACACACACACACACACACACACACAGACACACACATCTATACACAGAGAGAGACACAGAGAGAGACACACACACACACACACACACACACACACACACACACACACACACACACACACACAGACACACACATCTATACACAGAGAGAGAGGGAGAGAGAGAAAGAAAGCGAGTGCACAGCTCTTCTGTGGCACAACGTCTGGGGACTTGAGTCTCCGAACAGGGAAGGGGCCACACACAATCTGATCCTGTCATCTGTAATTGGCTGTCATCCACTACCTTCCCAATGGCCCAATTGGTCCCCTTTCTTGTTTTCGCTGCCTCCGTTCTTCTCTCCTCTGTTTTTCACATGGGGAGTGAGCAGAATGGATGCCTTTTTCTACATGATTTGAGCTGAATCCATCAGGCCATGCCATCAGCACCACAGCTTTCAGGGACAGGGGAGAAAAAAATGAGTTGTGACTTGAAAACGAAGGTCAGGGCACCCTTCAAGGAGAGCCTTTAGAGCGAGCCCCTTGGACGTTAGAGGGAGCGGCCATCTTCTCCTTACGTAAGGTCTCTTTCCATCTGCCACTAATAATGGATCACAGTTCTCAAGGTCTGAGGCGCGGCTCACTGAAACAGATAAACTCTCATTTGATTTCATGGCCAGAAAAGAAGAAGGTACCGAAAAAAACCAAGACCAATCTAGGGAAGGCATTTCTATAGACTACAGGTTACTGTATGCTGTCTGAGATGTTCTGAATACAGATGTGTTATTATAAGAAGCAGAGATGTGATGTCTGGCAGATACAAGGCTATTGTCCGTCTATGACATTGTTTCCACAATGTGTGACAAAGCACCCTCTCCGTTTACAGAGAACAAGAAGTAAGACGATTACTTCTTGTTCTCTGTAAACAGAGAGGGTGTTTTGTCCATCGCTGATATTGTAATTATTATAGAACTGAAGCCATTGACTTGTTTCCAGCTGTTACAATCCAAGTTCAAATGATGACTCTTCTCCGTTCAAATGATGACTCTTCTCAGTGGTAAATGGCCTGGTGCGTTGAAGAAGCACAAATGGCTGCTTGTAGAAATGCTCTGGTGTGATCAGTACTTGTGAATGGCTGAGATTGGAATTCATAAGGGAAATGTAAAAACTAAAAGCAAGGCACCTCTAGGAGAGCCCACACTGCAACACAGAGTGTGTTTATTATATTATGCCATGCCAAATCACTGTATGGGATACTCACTTGTCTTGTCACTGGTGGATGTCTTCCTAATGCTTCACATACATACTCATCACACATCACTTTTCCATTCTAGTGTTCTAGTGTACTGAGAATGATAAGATATTTTGTATTATTATTATTTTTTGCTGCTGTGTATTAGAGGCATCTGATGCATCATAAAATATGCTAATTCATGGAGGAACATCTGCTAAATCTCATCCATATGGCACAGAAGAAATAAGGCGGATTTAGATAGAATATTGTTTTGGTTATTTAGAGTGAATTTGTGTTCTCACTTCAGTGTTTTGGTGTTTTTTTCCTGGAAAAGAATAGGAAGGAAATCTAAACACACACAGACACATATTTACTATATATATTTACTCTCGCTCTCTCTTTCTCTGTGTGTGTGTGTGTGTGTGTGTGTGTGTGTGTGTGTTTGTTGGGGGGTGGGTGCTTGTTTGTGACATGTGTGTTTGTAAATCTTTGTGTGTGTATGACTGAGTGTTACAGAGAGAGAGAGAGAGAGAGAGATGCTGGAGCATATCAGTTGAACATACAGTACAGGCAGGAGTGCCTTGGCAACGTGTCTTATCATTTGACTCGGAGAGGCCAATTGACTAAATCGTGACAGCTGGTCTAATCCACCTCACTCCGGGTTTGTCATTTCAATTCCTCTCGGCCGATAAAGGCGAGGCAGCGCTGGGCTGTTGGATGTATCAGTCACTGCTGACTGGCTCCAGAAATCGGCTCTCCACCCAGTCGTCACCCTGTGAAGGAGTTGTAATGCCATCCTTCTCTATCTCTCACTCATCCCTCCGCTCAGCTCCTCTCTGTCCAGCACTCCTCTCTCCCCTCCCCTGCTTTTGCTGGGTGTCAAGAGATGTGCTAGAGCCTGAATGCCATTAAAGGCACTACAGGTTGGATGATGGTGTTTGACACGTACCTGTGTGTGTAGGGGGGATGGGAGTGGAGTGTCCAGGTGGATTCAGACTCTCATATGTCCCCTATAAAAGGCTAATGTGCTGCCATGTCCAGTGGTGTTTATGGCCTGCTTTGTCTCGTTACCCTTTGGGGTGCTAGGTTTTGGAATTGCCTCTGTCCGTGCTTTGATCTGTTTGCCCGTGTGTTCGTGTGTGCCTGCTTAAAGACTACTGATCAGACTTACTTCAGATGTTCACCCAAGGTAGAAGGTCAAGGTAGAAGGAGACAAAAATAAGAAACATGGCCTTTAAAGGTCTTACACCATTAATAATTCTTCTTCTATATAGCAAGGACAAGAGCTCATCTCTATTGAGGTCAGCGAGGGATCATTTAAAAAAAATATGTTCCCATATAAATCCTTTTGGTGAATATGGGGTTATTACACATCAGCACGCATGCTGAAAAGTCGATACACAATTTCATATAATAAGAGGACTTTAAACCTCAGCTGTGTTCAAACGCACTCATGATGAGGTTTGTGTCAGCTTTGATTATCTGCTGTGCCTATGTGCACTGTAAAACAGTGCTGGGAGGATCCACCTGGGCTTTAAGTAGAAGCCGTTGGGCTCCTGGCCAGGCACCCGGGCAGGGGAGGACAGGTGATTACGGCTGCCAGAGCGCCCTGCTGCCGCCGGTGGAGAGCGTGGGCTCTGCGGTCTGTAGAGCGTCCAGCAGAGCAGCGGGGAGACTCCCACAGCGCCGCCCGCAAACCACTTACTGCACATGTCATTGTTCCAGTCTACAGCTCCAGCAAAGAGTGGCAAAAGTGTGTCCATTCCACGATGACAACAGTGGATGGAGAAGAAAGCAATGTTGTTCATGGACATAATGGAAGCTTTGTAAAGGTCAAGCTGTTCCATCATTCAAAACCATTTCTGACATAATCATGCAAGGCTGTTGCTTTCGCCTTCTATTCTCTCCAGAGTATCCATGCAGGATACCATTTAACTTGAACCTATATGAATAATGAAATGGAATGATAAATAATACACTCCCCCCCCCATGCACTCCTGCATGTACTAGTTGTCATTTTTACACCCCCACTGCATGTATAAATCATCAAGATCAATCATAAGCTTTCAATATTGACAGGCCTGCCCAATTTATTCAACACATTATGAATACAAATGAATCATTTTTTGTTATTTATTGATATAATGTATGGCTTAATGATGAGTGTGTTTAAATGACATGTACAGTCAATAGAACACTGCTGGTGTGTGTCAGTGGCTGGCCTAGCACCTTGGACAGCGCCCTAGCACCTTGGACAGCGTCTCAGCTTTCATCACCAGTTCAAACATTTTCCTCTCTGTGTTGCGATCAAACCCTTGAGAGGCGTCTCACTGGATCAATGTCACACCTGTGCGCCACGCTGGCAGTCTGCTCAACAGGGCGAGCCCGTCTTCAAGGGGATGATATTCCAGCCCAGCCCTCCACAGACACATGTGCACACACACACACGCGCGCGCACACACACACACGCACACACGGACACACGCACACACACACACACACAAACACGCACCCACGCACACACACACACACACACACACACACACACACACACACACACACACACACACACACACACACACACACACATGCACTCACGCACACGCACACACACAGATACACAGACACACAAACGCACGCACACGCACACACACTACAAACTGTCACATCCTGTTTCTCCCCTCAGTGATCAAAAGAGCTCCACCATCTTTTACACGCCCCCCAATCTGGCTTACTGTGCCTGTCCACATCCCACCTCCACCCCACCCACTCCATTTTTCATAAGAATGAAGCTTTGGCTATGGGACAAGCATGCAGGCCACAGCAGAGCCACACACCCAGACCCGCCAACATCAATTCTTTAAACAGCAAGAGAGGAAATAAGTAGAGGTATGTAAAAGCACATAGAATACACATAAGAACTTTGACACACTATTATTAGAGAGAGTCATTGTCATCATTCCATTCTCATGCACATCCACACATGACTTTGACAAAGTCTTTGGCTGATCTTGCTCACCAGAGAAGAGAGTTGCATCAGCTAAGAAAGCCTTTGTTTTCAGTTTAGAGTGTGTCCTTGGGCAGTGACCAGCTGGCCTGCTTTTGGTTGGCCAAGTTGTGGCAGGAGAAATGTGTTCCTGACCGGTGCCAGGGGTCTGCCCGGCTGGCCGTGGCTGTTTGTTAGCGCTGGTCTCTGACCATCAGCGGACACTGAAGCTAAGTGCCGTGGACCAGAGGAGATTCATTTACTAACGGTTTCCCTTGCTGAGCTTTGATCCCAGAGGGCAGCTTTGTTTTGGTGTCCTCCTCAGTCGCAGCCGAGGTCAGAGCCTGGCACTAAACACACAACTGTTTATATTTCCAAGCCACCTTTTTAAAAACCTGTGTAGCTTTTTAAAGAGGTTGAACTGTGTTCTCCTGTTCCTCTCAGCCAGACTGATACAGTTGGATGAGAAACTACCCTCCCAGTGGTCTGCATCATAAGAAATATGGCCCTGAAACAACAAACTACTTCTTTTGAAGTAGCAAAGTCACATTGCAGAGCCAAGGCTTTTTGTGTACAGTATGAATAAATAAGTTTAGTTGTAATTTTAAGTGTCACCTTATCCTAACCAGAGGAGCAGAAAAAAGTTTTGCGGCAGGTTAACATTTTTGCTGGTGCTCAGCAATAACAACCCACAATTTTCCTCATGACCTCCTTTTGATTCCCATTTTACTTCAGATCACAACCAATGTAATGAATTTTTTATTGATACACTAAGCTTTTGGTTGAATTCTCAATGTTGTTCCCCTCGAGTGACCCTCATGATTCAGACATCCCAAGCTGCACTTGACTACATAGCATCTCATAATTAAAACCTCCATTAAATCATTTAGGAGGGCTGGGTTAATGAGGTGGCCTAGGCCTGAGGAAAAGTTCAGCCTTCTAACAAGAGGTGAGACTGACTGACAAAAATGAACAAGGCTGCTTGCATTGGAAACAGTCAATAATTTTGGTAATTAAAGCTAAAACAAAATATGACCAGAGAGAAGAATCTTGTACAATCTGGTGGAAGCTGCAGTTTTGTGTTCTGTGCAACATACTGTACAAGTTTAATATTCCCAAGACATTCATTTTGTTGAACTATTGTTTTAGTAGATGCAATTTGCAGGTACAGGACACTAGGCCTAATATATCACAGGGAAAGTGTGTGGTAAATAGGCTTACAGCATTTGAAGACTGTGAAAATGGTTTGATGAATAGGTGGTAGAATGTTGTGAATCCATCAAAAGACACACTGATTAAGCACACTGATTAAACCCCCAGAACAACCATTAATTGAACGGCATGGTCACCTCATTTGGGTGCAAAACAAATCTGCAATGTTCATAAGTTAAAAACACCCCTCATACAGTCATTAACGTACCAACCCAGATGACACCAGGTCTCCAGAATGCAAAAAGCTAGAATTGAAAATTCCCACTATCTGACAAATTAGCCAGCCATCTTGGAAAACAACAACAGCAAGGGGCAAATGAGAAACGGAGTGTGAGAGGATGGGGGAGATGGGAGGTGAGGGGAGGGAAGAAAAGGAGTTGTTGTGTGAGGTTTGGAGAACATTCTCCTCATCAATCATGTTTCACCGAATGAAAATATTCCTGCTGAAAATTGCTCTTGCAGCTCTGGTGTGAGAAGCTGGTCTGTGTCTCAGTGTCAGACCCAAATGGTGCAGGCAGAAAGGGATTGGACTGCTGTAAATGAAGAGGCCAATCTCCCCTCCAGTCTAGTACACCCTGTACTGAAGCAAAATGGCTCAAATTAATTCCACCACATTTGATGAACAGAGACTTTCAGCTCAGAAAGCTACTTTATTTATACCTTGCATTAAATATGTTTGAAGTGCATATTGGTCCCAAGGTCTATACGGGTCCAGAGATGTGTTGTTGACTTTCTTGGAACAATATCACTATCAGCATGTGATGAATTTAAATTTTTAATCCGCCATAAATACTGTCTCTGTCTCACTCTTTGGTCTGGTCATTTACCTAACTGCAGCTATCCCGCCATGTCCACATTG
>NC_063205.1:4784684-4809684 GCF_017589495.1 Alosa alosa
TCTAACAAGAGAGGAGTGTGATGGGATGTCAAGGGACTCTATCCTACAGCTCCGTACAAACAAGAGTAAACAATTCCATATGAGAAACACAGGAGTTGTGCCAAATATGCCAACCACTGCTAGTGAAACCGGAACACTCACCACCAGCAACGTTATAAGAATGTTAAGTTTGGGCTCTACAGAAAGTTTGCTGGTGGGCTGAGATGAACATCCCACTGTACTGACTTGTTGGCCTCGGTATTATAACAGTAGGTGTGCTCATTTAAATCCTTATAAGAAGATGCGCACTAATGAGTTGTTCATAGACATCTTCTTTCTGTCACAGGGGAACAAGCAGAAGATGCTTTTGGCAGATGCTTTTCACTGTGCTTTAGGCTGCCACAAACCTAATTGCATGTGCCATTCATAAGCCATAGCTGGAAATATCAGAAATTCATTTTAAAATGAAAATGAAAATTCCAAGAATAGCATTATTTTAGCAAGACTTTATTTTCTTAACGCATGTGATATGTGGCATTGCCATATACCATATTTCATACCATATCTCTTTTAGTTTTTGCTGGGGTGACATGTCTGGAAACTGGCCAGCTCTCCAGGGATCATTACACAGATTGTATTTGGGAGAAAATTAAAATCTTTACCCATCGAGATGCCATCCTTACCCTCAGTTCATATTTGTTCCCTCACTTTAATGATGTGAAATGTAGTTTTTGTTGTCGTCTGCAAACTGATGGGATTCCTAAGGCAGGGTCCAAGGATAATGCATTGTAGTCCATTAATTTCATTTCCCCTTTGTCCCAAGGGACGTTTTGCATCTCTGGAAATCCCTCAGGGAGGGCAAAGAACAATTCCACACCAAAATGACTAAGACAAAGAAAAACAGTCTTTATAGAATGTACAGGAATGCTAAGAAAAATGATCTTACTTAAAGTAAAACACATCTAGATAACTAGATTTAGTTGTTCACGATTAAGACTATGCAACTATGCAAGGCTAGGCAAGGTGACTTTTGTCTTATATTGGCATTACTCTCTCTCAAAAAGATGTGCAGATAAGATATGTTTGTAGGTGAGTACAGTTTTAAACTCTATGAATAAAGCTGTCGGTGTTGTTTGTTAACAGAAAACCGGCTTTTTTGTATTTTTCTAAAACATTTAAAAATTTGTTCAGAGTGTATTTTTAAGTCTTTAAAACACAAATACTGTCAGTAACAATGGACATTGTAGACTTTCCTGTAAAGGCATCTTATGGTGAAAATATGTACAGTATACTTGTAAGGCTGTAACCCTATATTTACCCTTGAATTCTATTCTTTCCTTTATTCTGTGTCCTGTTCCATAGTCAGAAGTCTCCCGCATAGATAAGGTCAACCTAGGTGAGTAAATCAAAACATGTATGCATTGGCACAAACTCTGCATTAAATAAGATGTCCTGAGGCCTTGTTAGCGGTTCAGCGGTTCAGCCCTTTGCCCTTACTGTAATATTGCTGTTGTGCTGGTCAACTTCACACTAAGATGCCCTGAGGCCTTGCTAGCAGTTCAGCTGGCCCTTTGCTCTTCATATTGCTGTTGTGCTGGTCAACTTCACACTAAGATTTTCTAGATTACATCCAGACAGACCCCCTCTGCAGCTCTCACTGTATTCCAATGGAGTGTATTGATCATAGCCCCCCCACACACACACACATACAGAAAAACACACACAAACACACACACACACACAACTTTGGGGCATCAGCTGTCCAACCCGCTGCAGCCTTGCTGGTCATCCTGGAGCCTCTCTCCTGGAAATAATCAACTCTCCGTCTGGCCATGTGACCATTGTGCGTAGGATGTTTACAGCCCTTCTCTCTCCTGCAACATCTGTTCTCATATCTCTGGCCTCCTCTCTTCCTCCCGCGGCTCATCCAGCTGAACTTTATCCTCCTGGGCCTCCCCTCAGATACATGCTGCTCAAGGAATCTTCCTCTATTTGTCAACACTATCATTTGTAAAAAAGTGCCCAGAAATAAATTGTTTGGCTGATTTGAATTATGTTGAAATAGGACTTTAAATGTATGTGTGTGTGTGTGTGTGTGTGTGTGTGTGTGTGTGCCTGTGCGCAAGTCTGCAATAGAGATAGTGGGATAAGGCTATAGTGTTGGTAAAGTGATAATAATGA
Organism: Alosa alosa; assembly: GCF_017589495.1. Classification (NCBI taxonomy): domain Eukaryota; kingdom Metazoa; phylum Chordata; class Actinopteri; order Clupeiformes; family Clupeidae; genus Alosa; species Alosa alosa. Next base: position 4,786,845 of record NC_063205.1, read on the forward strand.
ACCAGAAAAGTTGCCTATGCATGTTATTGCCTATAGTGCATGACTGTGTGTGTGTTTGTGTGTGATATGGTGGCTGCACTGAGACAGTCAGCGGGGGGTGATCCTGAAGGTCTCTTGTAGGGAGCTGGCAGCTGTGTGTTGCCCCCCGGTGAGGTCACAGCTCCTGGCTGATTGACTCAGCACTTCACGGGGCCCTGGAGCTCTGACTCCCCACCCAGGAACAGTCCTCCGAGGGGGTCACTTACGCCCCCAGATCACAGCTGTGCGCGGCGCTCAATTAGTCTCATTCCCCTCATTAATAAGAGAGACACTCTCCATTGCCCCCTGGTCCTAGAGGCCCAAGCGAGAAGCCCAGGTGGTAATTTGCCCATGCAGATTTAATAGCTTGGCAGATCGCCGCGGCCTCTGTGTGCCTAAAAATAAGCTATTTATTTAGATTTGCTCACGAAAAAGAGCACAAGCGTCGCTGGACCTGGTTCAGATTGAGGGCACCCTCGCCGTTGAGGGCACCCTCGTACTCTTTGTTTTACTATTCCTTTTGTTACTTTTTCTCATATTATTTGTGCAAATTCATTCTTCATATTATTTCCTTTTGAATGCAGTGGAATAATTGCCTCCTCTAAAATGTATTTGAATAAGCCATCATTTTGTTTTGTTACGTACAGTACAATGGGTGTTCAGACAAAAGCACTCTAGTAGCCCTTACTGCTGATGACAAGACATTTGCAATTCTAATTCTAAGGTGTACTGTATGTAGTCCTTTTCTATGTCTGTTTATGCAAGGATCTGCCTCAAAAGACCAGAGAGAGTGCACATGCTATTAAATACACAGTTGTGACCTAGTGTTTCAATCTTTCTGTGGCAAGGTTTTAAGGGGAGAGATCTGATGTATTCTTCACAGTTAGCATTGCAGCTAGCTCTTATCGCTAATGCAAACGGAGAGGAGCGCATCACCCTATTTTACATCCCCACGGCTGAGTGTTTAGTCCGTCAGAGGCAGCTGAAGGAAGAGGACAGAGAGAGTATGAGTCCAGGACTGGGCACCAAAGCCGCATGGCACCCTTCATGCAGGCCACTGCTTCCTCATGCCAGGCTCTGTGATTTGCGTTGATGGCTGGACCCCCTGCTAGGGCCAGTCTCCGGCGTCCAGTGCTGTTTGAGCTCATGCATCATCATTCAGAGTGTCACTCCCCCTCTGACTCAAGCCATGTCAGACGGTGTGTGCGAGGCATGATTGAGCCATATGTCAATACCATCTCTGCCTCCCAAAACAGGACATTTGGTGCGTCCCTCGGCCTGGCAAAGCAGGTTTGTTTATTAGCCTTTCAGGACTAAAAATAAAGCCATATCTGGCCTGACAATCACCGCTCAGAGGGACCCACTGACAGTGAAAAGGTCAGTGAAAATTGCACGCTGCCGCTGAAAGGGATACAGCCGCAGTGCTAAAAGCCATGTCAGCTTGCAGGTGGTTTTAGGTGGCAAGGGTGCTTTTACAGTACAAAAAACAACAACATGGTGCTGGTTTAGTCTATTTTGCATTCAGAAGGAAAGAAATGCTCTGTGTTTTGCTTTGTGTTCAGGCATAAGGAAATGCCCTAAATCAGGGGTCTCAAACTCCCGGCCCACGGGCCAAATCCGGCCCGCGTCCGGCCCGCGGCCTATGTTAAAATAATAATGTAATCCGGCCCTTTAGGGTATTTTTAATTGCTACTAGTGCTGTCAGTTAAACACGTTATTAACGGCGTTAACGTAAACCTATTTTAATGGCGTCAATTTTTTTAACGCGAGATTAACGTTCTTTTTGGTTAAACAAACTTTGTAGTTTTTTCACATGCTGTTGCAACAACTAGTAACGTTAGAATAACTACAACACCACACTGGATTTAGCTAGACCGGAAACTAAACAATACGCACTGATGAATGGAATGGAACGTTGTATGTGCTGCATGTACACGCCCCCTTTTAGGGAAAAGATGACTGATATAATGGAAACCTATGCTGCATCAAAGTGGGGAGCGAAAAGGGCTTATACTTACTAAATCTTGAAACAAACATGAATAAAAGGCACAAAATAAGGTTGGTGTAAGAGTTATCTGTGTGTTTATGGGATTAATGTGACCATGTTCCTATGGTTTGCTCTTTCTAGTTTACAGGAGTGTCACGAATGTATCGATAGGCACAGTCAAACTGCCCATGGCTGACTATAAGTTCAGCAAGCTTAACTTTACATGTCATAACATCAACTAAACATAAGTCACACAATTCACAATTCTATCACTTGTAATATGAACGTAGCCAATTATCTCACCTACTGTAGTTGTAGGAAATAGGCTATGTTATATTGAAGTTCCACAGTTAGCTAGCTAGCAAGCTAACCGTTTTGCATGGGATATTATGGTTCACTAGTTCGCCCTTCTATATGATTGCTATCATAGTTCACTAGAATGTATGGGAGAAGTGCGTGTTTGGCAAGGTAGCTGTCCGTGGTCCTGGAGTGCCTGGAGCGGATATCGCGATAGAGCGATGACCGCTTGCACCCCCTGTGTAAGGAGGATGAGTAACAGGGCAATTGGTGAAATGGAGGAGTAGGGGAGGAGGGGGATGATTTTGCTTAACGCCGGAGCGCAGGACGATGGAAAAGGAGGTCGGCTTAAATAGGCCTACCCCTGCGGCGGCAGTGGGTGAGTTAATTGCTGTCAATCATCCCGGCTCCACCAACTTTGTTTATAAAACATCATTTCACTAGTTCGCCCTTCTATATGATTGCTTCAGCTAGACTAGCTGAAGCTACAGCTGTAGCTGTCCGTGGTCCTGAGTGCCTGGAGCGGATATCGCGATAGAGCCCATGACCGCTTTGCACCCCAAAAGATCACAGAGAAAGGCCGCTACCAACTACATAAGTGTTTGCTGAGTGAGTCAGAAATCCGCTTAGATTGGAGCCGGATGTAAGACTGGTAGGCATCCGAGGACCAACGGCCCAGTATTTTAATTTGTTGTTCGATAAGCCGCTGAGCGAACTGTTGTGGCAGCTCCTATCCTGAAGGAGGTGTGCGAGTATGGTATCCCGGGAAAACCAGATTTGACTAGAATGGTTTTTAAGAGTGTCTGGAATCTGTGGTTTAGTGATGGGTAGCCCTTCGCCTGACACCTAAGAGCGGGCTAGTAGACGGCTTGAGCTGACCGATATGAGATGTAGTGAGATAGGTATTGGAAAGGCTGAAGATCTGAGGCGGAGTTAAATGGATATGGAGTGTCCTTTTCGGGACTGATCGGGTTTTACTCTGTTTGATGGTAAATCAATGGTGTCTTGGTCTAGCTGTTTAGATCTGTGATGCACGGGTGGACATCGGGAATGAAGAGAGACGAAGGGGGATGTAAACTCGCTTACATCTCAGCAGCCCAAAAAGGCCAGTAGAAACATAACGGAGATGGTGGAATCGAATGCGGTGACATGAACCCTTGGCTAAGGGTAGCAGGGCAGGTGGCGAGAATGCTTGAGGTAATGGGAAGGCGGAGTCTTGGGGACTGGATGTTGCCCACGGATACCTTTAATTAACAAGCCTATCCTGGTGTCGGAGAAGGGGCATTCGGAGCCGTGGGGGCGCTTTGTAGAAGAAATGAATGCCAGCTAGGTAGACTCTAATGGAAGAGACTTTGATCCCGAAAGTGAAGTGTGGGCTTAGGTGATAAATGATGATATGGTGACTGCATCTAAACTGGGAAATGGTAGTGAGTGCTTTGCGGAACTGTTTGAAGCACCGACCAAGCAGTCCAGCAGGACTGCATGGTCCTGGGTGCGAGGGCTTGAAGGGCTAGGTCGGCCGTGATGGGCTGAAGATAGCTGAGGGGTGGTTTATGGGAAGATGGTCTCCTAAAAGCTGGGGAGTGGAGTAGGGTAATGGTCCGCCTCTGGAGCCGAAGCTTCTGAATCTCTGGAATTTAAGACGAGAGAGAGTCAGCAATTCCATTGTGGCAACCGGGGACGGCGCTGCTCTTATAATAAGCTGGTAGCTGGCTGCTATCCAGATTAGACGCCTAATAAGAGGGGAAAGCGAGGCGATTTTGAGCTCGAAGTTATTAATGACGCGGCACTACAGCTTCGTTGTCGCTGTGGATTAGCACGCTCTTGGAGGTCCACCATTCCCCAGGTAGGGCCGTGATGGCTACGGGGTAGAGTTCGAACACGGGCTGACGCATTCGCTTCCAGTTGTTAGCTCTCTGAACTCTAGTGGCCACGGGATGCAAACCAGCCTTTTTGAAAAGCCTCCAAGCCTGTTGAGGGGCTGCGCCGGTGTACAACTGGAGCTCTTCTGGAGATGATTGGCAGTCGCCAGAGAACATGCACAGACCATTCCATTCGGCCTAAAACGCCCTCCAGAGTTTGATATCGGCCAGACACTGGGCATCCAGAGAAACGACGCCTTGAGAGATGGGGTTGCTGGAGTTTAATTTAGGAGATGCGAGATGAAAGGGCGGCCCTGGGAAATGAGTTGACTAGTGGACACTCGACCTTGCCGTGACTGGGGCTATTGCAGAGGGACAAGATGGCTTAAGTCCCAGGAAAACGCTGTTATGGAGCTCCATATCGAAAGCGCTTAGTAGGGGTTTTGGTTCCAGAGGCCGACTCTGGCAGCGATTTTGCTGAAAACAGCCGGTGGTAGCCCACGATAAAATGGGCTCCCCCGTGAGGATACGCTAGGCCGGCGATGATGGCCGGGTAGTCATTTAGCTCTTTGCGTCGACTGGGGAACACTAAACAGGCGAATTTCTGCGAAGTTGGTAAAAGCTATGGTGAACTGGGGAATGACAGCATTTTGATGCTGGGCCAGAATGTTTTAAAGACAAAACCAGTTCCCGCGCGACACCAAACTCCGGTTATGAGAGGGAATAGGAAGGAGGGAAGAATGGTAGAAAGGTCTACGCCTGCACCTGACAAGATGAGGTTCCTGGTGGACGCCAGACTGGTGGTGGTTCTAATGCTGCAGCGGAGGAGGAGGCGGTGGCAGGGCCTGTGCTGTGGCTAAAGAATAGTTTTGCTGTCGAACGGGACGTCAGGTCCCAAGCACTCCGCTGAGTGCTGATGACCCGCTGCCGGGCTGGTCTAGCCGGAGCTGGGGAAGAGATGGGAAGGGAGAAAAAAGAGGGGAGGGGAGCGGGCCGCTGACGCGACCGAAGGGGAGCAACCTGGGACAGGGTCAGCGGGGAAGTGGGACGGGAAGGAAAGAGGTTAGGGGAGTAGCGACGCCTGTCGCCATCGGGCCGGCTGAGACCAGGTGCTCGCTAACTCATAAGAGAGATGGGGAGCTAGTGAGGTGACTCTCGAGCTGACGCCGTGCGAGTTGGAGGCGTGCTGTACAGACGTGGCTCCCGGAATGGAAAGGAGGGGAGAGGGGGGGGAGGGGAGCAGGCCGCCGGAATGACTGGAGGGGGGGCAGGCCTGGACCGAGTCCTGGCTAGGGAAGGTGGATGGGGAGGGAAAGAAGGGTGGGGAGAAGCGACGCTTCGTCGCCACCGGGCCGCCTGAAGAAGTGGGGCTGGACCCCGAAATACGGGCGGAGATGCGGCGGGAATGGGCCTGGAGCCGCTGACGTGGCTGTGGCTGTGGCTGAAGCAGCGAATGATACGCCTGGAAGCGGTGGTGCCGGAAAGTGCTGTCGGCGCGTCTGTTCCCGCGAGGTGGCTAGTGGTGTGTGCTTCTGGTCCGGCTGAATGGCCGGCAGAAGGAACCAAGGGGGATGCCAGAAGGAGCAGCTTGCTTCCTGGTCTGGGGAGGAAACAAAGTGAGGGAGCGGGAGGCTTAAAAGACGGGCTATCCGACTGCGTTAGAAGGCGGAGGAGATGGAACTTCCTATCCGATTCCTAAGGAACGCGATGCCGCGGGAATGGAGAGGCCATGGATGCGCAGCCACTGTCCAGCGGGTAGGGTCAACGCTTTGCTGCCGCTGGGTCCTGGTGCTGAAGTTGAGGCTGCTGAAATGCTGCCACACGACGGGGCAGGAGAGGAGCACCTTCATGACCCTGTGTCCTGGATTCCCTACGCTGGCGGCGCAGGGGAACTTATCAAGATTATTTTCGCCCGGCGGAGGGCCCTGGATGTCGGTGTTGGCGATGAACTTGTCCTCCAGATCGCTGGAAGAGACGTGGATTTCCAGTTCCATGAGAGCTGTCTTGTCAATGCAAACAATACGCAGACTGAATGATTTCACAAACGCCGGAGCGGTGACGATGGAAAAGGAGGTCGGCTTAAATAGGCCTACCCTGGGCGCGGCAGTGGTGAGTTAATTGCTGTCAATCATCCCGAAGGCTCCACTCGAACTTTGTTTATAAAACATCATTAAGTGTAAATGCTAAATTTGTTCTCAACATGGGGTATTGCAAACGAATTAGGTTGGTAATGTACATAGTTTCGACATGAATAAGTTACATAAACATAATTCTTCATAACTGCCGTGTTAGTAAAATGATTGAATGTCCTGTGAATTAAAAATAGATGTAACGTCAACGTGTGATTATTAGCTGTCTTTCCCATTGGAATCAATGATATAATATAAACTTGTTTTCCTCTAAAATGGGGCATGATGCTAAACTGACTCCGCCAGATGGATTTGCTCCGCATATCCATCTGGGAACTTTTCATTGAAGAACTTTTGGGAAGGGGCGGAAATACTGGTTAGCTGATTGGATAAACCATCTGTCTATCACCACCTTTGGTGGTTATCGACGGGCCAAATCAACCAATTAGATGAACAAAGTGTTCTTCTAATGCCTTCGTTTAACATACAATTAAGTTAGGTAACATAACTAACGTTAAGATGTTTTAACTTACCATTTGTATGTGACATGAACCTAATCAACGACAATTCCCATCAAGTTTTCACGGTAGGCTTCTACACTTCCTACACTTCTGAAGAAAGTATATTCCTCCATTATGAACTGGAATCGGCCATGGAGGATGTCTGTGTCGTTCATTCCTCCCAGCTGCATGGCTGAGACTCATAGCTTCACAGCTTACCCAGGAATACTTTCTAATTTGAATAAAACTTGCGCGATATAATAGCTATGCTCATCTCATCTGTGGATGCCGTCATGTTGTTCGTTGCGTCACACTTCAACCCGCCTCAAAGCCAACGCTGATTGGACGTTCGTTTGGTGAACTGCTCCAAATTCTCTTTAACAAAAAGTTGCCAGACTGATCTGCGAGTGAAACCTTGAAAGCTCGCGAGATCAGGATGGTCTTACGAGGCTAGCGTGATGCAGATTAAATGTATCTTTATGATGATGCGCCGTTAGTAGGCTACGTAAAGGCATGCTGCACACACTTGTTTGGGCTTACGAGCCGGCCAAAGAGTAGTAGTCTATAGGCTGACGCATTAAATGTGTGCCGCCAAAGATTCTTTCACCGTCACTGTTATCAACATTCCTCTTTGGCTGCTACTATTTGCGATGCACTCTGCTTTCGACATTCATTTACATTAGATTCCATTTTTACAATTAGATTCCATGTGACTTTGGTAAAAATCACATTGCTATATTTGGTCAGCGTTCCAAAAAATCCATTGTTCATCCAGTGTTTGCCTGTTAAAAAACTTTGTGAGCAAGTGACAGTGCCTATAAAATGGCAATGCACTCATGTTGAAAACTTCCTTATTTTCAACTGAACTCAAAGATAATGAATATAGTATGAATATAATATTTTCTGTTTGTTATGCCCTTTATAATGTGTGTAGGCCTACATTTTGTGCACGCACTTCTGCGGTAGCATTTACTTCAGTTTATATCAGCTAAATTTCTGAAGAATATATTGTGTTGCATCAGGTCTGCTGCACATCTTTTGAAATTTGATTTGAAATAATCAAATAGACCTACGTCTTAAAGTTCAGTTAATAAAGTAACTTGCTTTGCTTTCATTTGAATCCCAATCAAGATACACAATAATTGCTTTATTGTTAATATGGACTCCTGGAAAGTTCAGAAATGCAAAATAATAGAATTTTAACCATATGATAAAATATGTGATTAATCGTGATTAACTATAGGAATTCAGCGATTAATCGCGATTAAAAATTTTAATCGTTTGACAGCACTAATTGCGACAAACAACGATACTGCTTAAAATAGACGATAGATTCAAGTACGGTGACAAATCTCATTTGTACTCTCCTCCACTATTTGCTAGACATCCAGAGCTTGATTCAAACCCAAAATTGCTGCACAAAGTGTTCAGGAAATACTTGTAGGCTATTACACGCGATAAACACGAAGACGTGCATTTGTAATGACGCGGAAGCGATGCGGGCCATAGTTTTGCACAAATTGAAGCAGAAATAGGCCTACACTAAACGTTCACGTGTGATGAAGTCTTGGGTAGGCTTGGGTATTCACTTATTCTGATTCTGAAGGAGAATATCCTTTTGGAGATTATCGATCGTCTATTGATAGTGATAGTCACGGTGCGTCTGTGAATGGAGGTGCGTTGCGTGTAGCCTATACGACGGTGTCCACTAGCATACCATGCTTATTTCGACCCTCTGCCCAACATGGCTTGGAGGTTGCAGTGGTAATTGTGATGATAGTGATAGTGTCCGTAATGGACGTGGTACAGACAGCAGGGGTAGTAGAAATAGGGCTCTGAAGAACTACAAAGTCACCCGCGATAGGAACTGATTTGACCAGGATAGGCCTAGTGGTTATAGGCTAGTAATAGTTTACTATTGTTGGTACATCTTAGGTGTTTTCCTGTTAATTTGTTATGTGGGTAATATGACAAAAAAGAAAGTAAACCTGCTAAAATATGGTCATCCAGTATTTACTAAAAGGTGCATCATTTGAGGTGCTTGCCATCCAGTGGCAAATTAGATGGGTAAATTTATTTACCCCCTTCATAAACTTTTGTTTATACTCAAAGATTTTTACATTTACAGTAGGACTTTATCTCTGACCACTTTCAAGCCATGGCCTTTTGAAATTTTTATATGAAAATCCAATGGTGTTGCTTTCTTAACCCTGATGCCTAGTTTGCCAGGTTTAAAAAAGTTATGAGAGGAAAATATTTTTATTTGGTGTGAAACACAGACATAGGCCTACCTGCTTTTATGCTTTTTTGTTTGTTTTTATCATTTGTATTAATATTTATTTTATCATTATTTTATTTATAAGCTAAGGTTGCTAGCACAGGTGTCTAAGACTTGAACTTTCTGTTTGTAGTTTTGTGTTTGAAAATACAGTATTTAAAAAAAAAAAAACATTGCATTTTAGGAAATAGCTGTTCTTTTTTTGTATTATTCTTTAACACTGACGTGGCCCTCCAATCAGATGACATTGGCAAAAGTGGCCCCCAGCTCATTTGAGTTTGAAACCCCTGCCCTAAATCATTTTACTACAAACAAAACACATGGAAAGAGCTTCAACAAAGAAAGAAGACTGACGAGTTGTTCAGGCTTTGGACCAAACAAGGAGACGTGTTCTGTTTTAAGTGATCCATCAGTGCAGTGATACTGTACCACAACTCCTGCACTGCCTTAAATCATCAGTGCATCGGTCAGTGGGCAGTAATGGGATTCTGAAGCACCACTCGTCATAGACTACTCCGCACAGCAGTTGACATTGTGCGGTTTAATTACATTTAGAGGGGCAATTGTTGGGATGAGGACACGTTCGGTCTATGTCGTCCTGGAGTGGCTATTGTTTGGGGACAGGTCAGTGTCGGTTTGGTGAATTGCAGCGTCACCATTTCCCTTTCAGTTTTCCTCTGTGCCTGCAAATCATATAGTCTCCTGGACAGCCACAGCCCGAAAATGATGGATCTAAAAGAGGCAGCGCCCAGCTATGCTAAAACTCCCAAAATAGGCCTGTCCAACCTGACACTGTGGTGCATATAGCATATTTATATATCTACTGCAATACATTTGAGCATGTGAGATGAATTCTGCTGAACCAATACACATATTACTTTCTGCTCTCTCTGAGGAGGATCACCATGAATGGAATTACAGTGGAAAGCAGGAAATCTGCCGTAATGTATTCAGAGACCTGAGCGGTTCCGGCACATACCCTGTGAAGTGGCATCAGTGCGCACATCCCTCCTGCTTACAAGAGCATCCCCAATGTTGGCCTGACGTCCTTCATAGCGCTGACCAGAGCAGCGCTGCTGTTCCCCTCGCTGTGCTCAAAGACGTGGATGGGTCATTACCTTGGCTGCTCCGTGTGAGATTGACCCACATTACCGAGTTTGCCCAGATGCTTGGAGAGGGTGTTGGAACGCACACTGCTGCCTGTCACGGGGGGGTCTAGGGGGAGCGGACCTGTCAGCCACTTCCCCTTCTCTTCCAGCTCTCTCACCGTGTCTCCCTCATCATCAATGGCTAAGTGTTCTGACCCACATCTGTCTGCTCTGGATGAATCCCATCCCACTTTTTTTTTTCTCTCTCTCTCGCATAGACTGATTATTCTCATGAATCACAGGTGCCTGTAGCGTTCTAAATGGGATGCAAGACATGCTAACAGCCAGAGGCTAAGAGCTTGTGAGCATGCCCAGTGGGCAACTCCTGCATCATAGCATGTAGAATTAATCTCATCAGTGAAACAAAGGAACCCCCCTGTATGATTCACTCACATGAATGTGTTCAGGCGTGAAATCTTCCCAAACAGATTCCAACAGATTTTCAAATTATCATTCTTCCCTCCTTTGTTCCTCTCACTCAGACAATTCAGCACAACGTTAAAGTCGATTTTGCATAATAAATAATAGACGCGTGCGTTTCAGATGTTTGAACCCTTTTGGAGGCACTGTTTTTGCAGTTCAAAGCAACTATTTCTGGGATATGTGGGTTAAATGGCCCCTCTCTCTTCCTCTCACTATATTCAGTGTGAAAGTGAGCTACTAAACCTTGGGGACATATGCTCAACATACTGGGGACATTATTATTATTATTATTATCATCAAGACATGTTTTGGCCATAATTGATCATTTCATATGTGGCCCTGTCAGCCTTCTGATTAAACACCCACTCATTCCACAGAATTAATCAAGAGCGTGTGAACTTTACATAAATCATTTTAACCCCATGCCACCTCTATTCCTCAGCATACAGTAATGAGATAATAATCTCTTAAACAATTAATAACCTGAGCGCCGGGTGACGCGCCAGTGCTCTCCCCCCGCCCCGCGTGGAGTGTTATTTTAAGCCGTGAGCGTGAGATGATTGAAGGGTAAATGGGATTTATTAGCAGGGAGAGCTGAGGGGTGAGGGGGCTCCGCACCAGGAGAGAGGAGCTGAGCGGAGGTGGCCCACATGGCGCTATTTGTGCGCGCGTGTCTGGTGAGGAGGCATCAATCCTTTTTATCTCCTCTAGATTTGTTATTGCCGTGTTTTTTCCTCCTTTAACGACCCTCTGTCACCTCTTCGGTGATGAATCTGAGACGTTCCCCTACCACACACCTTCAGGAGTGCATGGAGTACCTGAGATTATATGGAAGCACACGAGAGGTAACAGAAGGATGGACTCTCCTCCCAGCACACGAGAGGTAACAGAAGGATGGACTCTCCTCCCAGCACACCAGGATGTCCACGTTCAGATCAGATCTGTTCAGGAAAGCCAGAGAGAAACTAGGAACAAAGTTACTTCATGAGAGCTATTGTTAGCTTGTCTCTTAAAGGTCTCATCTCATCGTTTTTTCATTAATTTTGTCAAGGTCTCTAGTATTAATGCATGCCCTGTGAGCCGGTTTTGGTGAAAAAATGCTCTCCTGCATCTATTTCATGCTGTTCTAGTTTGGTGGGGAAGGTGGGAGGGGAGGAACGACAGGATTTGCCTCTTGCTCATGAATATTCATGACATGTTAATGACCTCGCCTCTGATTGGCTAACAGTACTGTGACGCTCCCTCCAGTGCGTCCTCATCCGATTCTGCCAGTTGCTATGCTCCATATTCAACTTTACAGTGCTAAAACCTGGCTAAAACTTGAATCAAAACTGTTGCACAAAATGTCTTCGGAGATACAACTTCATGTGTTTGATCCTAGTATCCGAGTAGGAAGAAAAAAATTTGAACGGCAGTCTATGGCGAAAAAGAAATTATTTTCTGGTCCCGGTTGACTTGTGCCTTGAATTACCCATATGATGTTTGTCCATTTTAAAGACAATTTTTCATGTAAAGACATTTGCAGTTTGTTTCGTAATTATTGAATTACAACATTGTGAAAGATCGTAAATTCCAACGACTACAAACCCATCAGTCGCGCTAGTGACGTTAGCTCATTCACAGCCACACTAGATTGTACAAGCATACCAGCAACAGGTCTTAATTGGGCTTTCCTTGCTGAAGAAAATACCATGAGTCAGAGGATTAAACACATCAGGTAAGTTGTATTCGTCCATAGACTGTACATTACATACTGTTAAGTGAAATAGCAGGCAGCAAGATGCAACCGTTAACTAGCATAACAGCTCTTATCGTTTCATTACGTTGGTGACGTCCATCATTCTAGATGAGAGATGTAGTCCACTGAGCGGATTCACACAAAACCAACATAACTTTTGAAGTCTATCGAACAACAGATGAAATAGAATGACCAGTTAAGGGATGGTGAGGAAAAATTGACACGATGGTTATGGTTATTGGGACACTAATGCCTTGCGACTCCTTATGGTTATTTGAATCTCATCAACAAATAAGATAAAAGGTAGTGCCAATGCTAATCTCTGTTTATAATATTGTTATAACACTGGTATTTCTAAAACTTCAAATGAATGAAGAAAGATGAATGAAGAAAGGTCATACTCATATTGACATAAAAAAAGTACATGAAGTGAATCCTGAAATAATTAAATCAGTTACAACATTAGCTTAGCAAGGCACCTAACCCCGCCGCTGTTGTTGCAGGCAGCTCACTGCGCTGGGATTAGTGTGTGCATGTAGGAGTATATCACCTCTTTAAGAAAGGAGACATTGGGGGGCACTGTGGCGCAGCAGGCAACAGCGCTCAAACCATATACAGGTCCAAGTGCCCACGGGGACCCAGGTTCGAATCCGACCTGCAGTCATATCCCGGTCCCACCCCATCTCTCTCTCCCACTTACTTCCTGTCTCACTCTTCACTGTCCTATACAAATAAAGGCAAAAAGCCCAAAAAATATACTTAAAAAAAAAAAAAAAAAGAAAGGAGACATTGTGAGAAACTGCCACTGGGCTTCTAATGTCATGCTTACGGATCTTAGATTTATGCTCTTTTCTTCAGTGGACTGGTGGTTTTGTTAGTGATATACCCTTGATGCCAAAGAATTAGCCTTTTAAAGGGTGACTGAAAGTTTGTATTTGGGAGCAGTTACCACATCTGCAATCGCCATGAAGGATAGTCTGTAAAAAAAGAGGGGTGGATGATAAGCTCTCACAAACATCTTAAATTGGGTGCTTTCACAATCCAGGGAGATGTGAAACAATGAAGTGTTGATCAGCTTCCATGATGTTTTCAGATTAAATTCTGAATTATACTATTAACCACAGACTCTGGTGTGCTTGAGACTGTGATATAAAAAGACTAAAAAGACTATGTGCATAAAAAAGACTACATTATGTGTTTCTCTGACCCATTCATGTTCTGGATACATGTTGGAAACATTGCTGTAGGTCAGCAGTCTACGCTTGGAAATCTGACCTACAAGTCCTGCAAATGCAGCTAAACTGACCCAGAGACTTCTATTAAGTAAGATGGGATGGAAGGACTATCCATGAAGAATGGAGTTTTTTTATCCATCATTAGGCAGCCGTATCTACCAACATGGTAGGAGAGTGGATTTGGATCGCCATGGCTTCTCTCTGCGTCCCAGTGTAGACCCGCGTTGCGGTTCCTAATTAGACTGCGGGGAAGAGCAGCATACGGCTACCCCATCCCACTCCACTCCTCATCCAACTCCTCCTCCTCAGTGGCTCTTTGCAGTTGGCTGGCACATTAAAACGTTCGGATCCACACGTTTTAAATGATTAATCTGAGTGTGTTTTTTTCATACTGAAAGCCAGAAATGATTTGGCAAGGCCAGACAATAGCAGGAGATCAAAGCTGTACTCAGGGTCTTTGAAGGCCTTTTTTAGTCCCTCTAGAAGTAGCTTGCCCCTGGTTGCAAAATGGGCTATTGACAGAGAGTAATGTAATGGAGAACACTGAGTTCTGTTGCCCCATCACCCACCACACCACACTATTCCCTTCATTAATTCCATTAACTTCATCAACCATTGTTCTGGTCCACCATGGCTTTTTTAGCCTGTTCTGTTTGATCTATCTTTATTATTTGTTGCATTGTTTCATATATTTTTTAGGATGTTGTAATATTTTCGAGTCTTACAGTGACCGCGCCTTTTTGCCACTGTAAGCAGATGGGTACTGTTAAAATAAACAAGCACCATTTAAAGCAACACTTTATAATAATGGATAGTGGTAATACATTTAGAAACGAAATTTTGACGATGGGTCCTGTCTCGATTTTTCTGATTCTACTTCAGAGTGGCTGCTTACGGGCATGCACAAACATGTCCTTAAAACAATCTTTAACGTTCGTTTTCAAAACTGTGCAACTCACAGAGTAGTTAGTGGTGTTCATTGATGTTCTAAAACAGTTTCTGTCGTGTTTTATTTGGCATTTTGTAAAATCCCATTGATTTCTGTTGGAAGACTCATTGCACGTTCATATTACTGCGCCACCGGAAACGGAAACAGGGGCTGTTTACATGGTTGTAGTCTTTCCGCGAACCCTTCTTTTACTGTCTATGCTTCAGGCTCAAATATTGAGCGGAAGTTTATACGCGGTTGTGAGTTGTCTGAAAAAATAGTTCCACAATGGCAAATAACACGGCTGGAAATCATACATTGCGCAGATATACAGTATTTCTTTTTAATAATCAACGAACACCACTAACCACTCGGTGAGTTGCACAGTTTTAAAAAAACGAATGTTAAGGCTTGTTTTAAGGACATGTTTGTGCATGCCCATAGGCAGCCACTCTGAAGCAGTAAAGGCGATTCAAAATGAGTCAGAAAAGTCGAGACAGGACCAATCGTCAAAATTTCGGTGTCCACCACTCTAGTTCATCCAAAACAAACCAGAAAAGGGACTCAAAGTGCTAAATACCGGAATTATTCTTTAATGTTAAATATTAATGTTTATATATGTTTGTTTGTTCACAGTTAATAATCGCTTCACTAACATTTCTTAGAAATAGGCAAGAAAATATTTCATTATCAACAGTTGTATGCAAACAAGGACAGTGAAAGTCAAGTAAGACCATGTGCATTACTGTGATCACCTCCTGCTGTGGCCTTGGAAGTTGTAGTCTGAATTGCGATGCTACCCAGCATCCTGCAAATGTGCTCTTGCTCTATAATGGAGCTGCTTGGGTTCTGGCTAACATAGAGATGACAAACAAGTCCTTAGGTTCATTGTTTCAGTAATGTTGTGACACAAGAAACTCATTCCTTTCACACAGTACGGTTTTCTGATGAAGTTTTTAACAACAGAGTGCATTGGCAAGGTTCTGTCACACAACATTTTTGTCAGAGGAATAATATTGCATCCCAGGCATATTACTGTCATTTCCTTCTTTGCCTTGTGCTGAGCCAATCTAGTGCTGGGGGCATTCTTCTGAAGTCCATTACAAGTGCCACAACAGGTCTTGGGTTTTGTATTTGGTTTTAATTACATACGATGGGCTGTCATAAAAATCCCATTTCGTTTTGTGTCTGCAGGGCCTAATGGTAACCTCACAGCTTAAAGACACAACAGGCCACCATGGCCAGAACACGTGACACGCCGAAAACGTAGCTGTACTTGGCCGCTGCCTTCTCTGAATGCCGTAGTCAACAGCTCCTTTTCACTGATGGCGTAGTTCACTTCATTACATTTCCAGCCATGTTTGTTCTCCTCTGTTGTGACTGGGTGCTCTTAACTT
This sequence comes from Alosa alosa, assembly GCF_017589495.1. Classification (NCBI taxonomy): domain Eukaryota; kingdom Metazoa; phylum Chordata; class Actinopteri; order Clupeiformes; family Clupeidae; genus Alosa; species Alosa alosa. Next base: position 4,802,785 of record NC_063205.1, read on the forward strand.
TCAGTGAGCAAATCAATTTTCTACTCATGGAAGCCTGTAGTGCTCTCAGTCTTTTTCTCAGTGCTTTTCCACTTCACATACAGTGTTTTGGCAGCAACAGATGCGCGGCAAGATACAGTTCAAGAGCTCTCCGCACTGGAATGTGCACAAACATATTATGCTGGTGTTTCACTCTTGGTGGTTAATTGGCGCTTTACAGAACTGCAAAATAGGCTTATGAACCTCTGTATTGTTGTGGGATAACTGCAGTAACAGCGGAATATAACGCCTTTTTCGCCTTGCAGTCTTGCAGAAATGGCCAAATGCTCAACCTGTTTAAAAGCTGTGTAATGGGGGGATTTTTTTCACCCATTTAACTCTGGCCAAATAGCTATGTTCAATTTTCTACACTGATTATGTAAATCAGCTATTTTTGTATTATTAGTGCTAACATCCTGTTACTGGAATGAATCTCCACTGCTAAATATTGAATCTTTTAAAATGATAGGCACAATCCATTATACCAAGCATAAATATTTAACCTCAAGGAAAATATTTTTATTACAATGTTTTGACACTGGCCTTGCTATTCACATTAAATTCAGGAAAGTTGAGTTGTCAGTCACCTGTGTGTTTCAGGCATAAATATTCAACTTAATAAATCATTTTGTGAAATTCAGTGGAATATGTTGGGTGATCTTAGTGGCATGTTTTAAACAGTAATGAAAAATGCATGGTACAGTGTTATTACTTGCATACGTGAATAGATGGCCTTAACTGATTTGCACGAACCATTCACGTAACCTCGGACAAACCCTGAAAAAAAAAAAAACCACATTTCCCCACTATACTAAATAAACGACAAAGATAGATATATAACATTTATAAACAGATTTCAGAAAAAGTCCCAAACACGCATCAGACATCAAACGTATGACGTTTGCTAGGCCCCAGTGTGTGGCTGTGTAGTGAAGGCCTAACCTCACCCTGCAGCACTCCACAGCTGGGCCACCCCCTCCTCCATGGATGCCCGTCTGAATTATGGACGAGATCACCAATTAAATATTGAAATGAAGACATGGCAAAGAGAAGAATTTAAAGAGAACGAGGACCATGTTGAACAATTTGTGGGCACGGTATGAACACTTAGCTTGGAGCTGCTTCGTATGCTGCGTATTAGCCGAGAGGATGTACCAGCAGCAGTGTTAAGTCTAAGTTGAGCGGTTTGGCTGTGCGGTGGGTGGCTAAGGAAAAGAGCAAAAGCATGTTGGAAGTGTGCTTCAACTCTATATGACACATCAGCAATTCTCCCTCAGACTGAGATGTCATAAATGTGCTTTGACAAACGGCTGGAAATCACACTCAAGAAAGCTGCTCCAGGCTTGCTTGGCATCTCATGATCTCTGATACGGCCTTGGCTGACAAAACAACAGCACCCAACACTCACGTAAAAGCCCTCGTCTGACACATAATGGCTTTTGTGGGTCATGCTGCTGTTCAGAGCCAGCCTGTAGTCCCGAGTTGTTCCTGGACTCCCCCCAGGGCCTCATGGGAAATAAGCACAGGTCGGGTCTCAGGGGCCACATTACCCATGCTGGATGCTCACATTCCTGCACTCATACAGACTTACATTCCCCACAGGACTGGCTGTGTGACTAACAGTACAGCGAGATGCGCCGTCACAACAGGGGTCATCCACTGTGTTTACCATCCGCTGTGTGCTTACACTGCAATCTGAGCCGCAAGCAATTAAACGCTCACTTCATTTATGAGCAATGCTATTAAGGGAATGTGAAGGGTTTAGGGTTAGTTGATAAACATTTATGATTTCACTTAAGGATATGCTGTGAACTGTCATTGTGGTTTAAACGGGAAATGTTAATGTATAAAGCCATTCCTTTCAAAAATGGGTAATAAAAAAAAAAAACATTTTCCAAAATGAAGCTTGTCCTTTGTCATCTTTCTTTCTTTGCAATGTTTCTCTCTTTATTGAAATTGACCTCCAAGATAGCTGTAGAAAAAGAGTATTTGTGTGTTGGGGAGAATGAGTTCATCATTAGAAATGGTTCCCTCTGTGGCCTCCTACAGCTGGCATCAGCTCACCAGGCACAGGTCACATCATACTTCTTACCAGAGAAATACATTCTACAGACTGATTCAATGGTGGAAATTGAAATGACTGGTTTATAAAATCCTCATTTAGGCTAGTCATTTAGGAATACACTTATGGATGTTTGAATAGTTCATCATTACCAAACAATTCTTACATTTACCTTAAAGCTGCACACAAGCGTTGCCAACTCCCACCGGACTTATATGACATTGCTACATTTAGCCAGCACTTTATCCAGAGCTGCTGTATCATCTTGCTCTGCCAGGTGGACAACAGGTTGTTGATTGTACTGCTCAATGGGCCCAATTTCCTCCAGGGCAGTTGTTTCTGTGTAAAAAATCAGCAGTTTTTTAAACACACATAGACTGGTAGGAGTAATGAATGGATGGGTGTAGCATTGTAGTCTTCCTGGCAAAACCTCTGCTGATGCTACCATTACATTTTATGTGACTGTGAATTCCGTAGCACCAATAACTTTCTCAAGGCACTTGGCAAAGCCCAGAGCCTGAACCCCCTAGAGGAGGCATATGGTGACGGTGGTGAGGAAGACCTGAACTTGGAGAAACCCTGCGCAGAATCCAACTCATATGGGGAGGGGCTCATTAGCTTGGGGCTGACCAGGTATAGTACACATCCATTCCCCCAGTGTGTCCATGCAAGCTACTGTATAGGCGGCCTACACCCTGTGCCAGATATGCTTACACAATATATGTACCCACACATTTGCACAACCTGACTGAAGACAGCACAGGGCCTCAGACTCTGTAACATACGCTAGTGTGTTTTGTTTGTATCTGCATGTGCATACTGAAGTGGCTTTCCTCTTCCTGCTTCTGAGACTCTGGAGTGACACCAGTGCATGTACAGGAAGAGCACTAGGAAGGCTGGTTGGTGTGCCCATTTAAGGATTATGTAATAGAAACTGCACATTGTGATCTCAAGGGGAAAGAAGCCCCAATCACTCCGGATGTAAGAATGGCATATTGTTATTGGTCTTATGCAGAGGCTTTAATTTTTAAAGACAGTATATGAAGAGATGGGCTCTCCACAGTCTGCTGCACATGGCTTGTAATTCTTTATTTCCCTTTTGGACTGTAATGTTTAGTGTGTCGTTCTTAAAATAATATCTTAAGTTGCCTCCCGTAGAATTTAAATTGTATTACATGAATGGACGATTTGCTATTCTTTGTGTTAAATGGAGGATGAACAATTGTTATCTCATTTATGACAAGTGTTACTTGCAACTTCGAAGCCACCCTGTCTTACTGTACTTCAGTTCTTGCCACCCTGTCTTACTGTACTTCAGTTTCCTTCCAGGTCTGTCTCACTCTCTGTCTCATATACTCACACATCATGGCAACTAAATATAATGTGTTTTTACTGGCTGCAGGGTAATGTTAATCCATATAGGAACTCCTTCTGTTCTGCTTAATAGCACATCAATCAATGATAAAACAATGCAATGATTCAATAAATCCCAAACACATTAAATGTACCAGTTGATCTGAATTACTTAATATAAACAGGCTCTCTATATGCATCATATACATAATACACATTTGTATTTCTACATCTAACCTATGAGACATGAGTGAAATGAGTGAATTATAACATGAAATTGGTCCCTGATATTGCCTTGTGTTTCTCAACATGGTGGTGCCCAGGGCTATGATCAAAATGACAAAGCTCTAAATATAAAAGTGAAACGTGGAGTATTTATGACAAGTTACTGAATGAGCACCAGCAAACTTATCAGTTTTATAGCAGCTTTAAATCGGGTTGTTATGGAGAAATTTATCGTTCAATCCAGCATCGCTCCAAGTGTTACGGAGGTTAGACAACGGGGCAATAAAAGTGCAGCGAAATAATAATCTCAATAAGTCTCCGAACATGACCTGTGAAATGATTAGAGGGAAAGTGACAGAAATATTTCAAGAGCTGTTTGAGTCTGAATTTATGGCTTCATTCGATTGGGTCTCACCACGCTGCAGCTTAGATGGAGGATGATCTGAGGTGAGCGAGGGTAATGGGAAAACTTGAAATCCATTGGCCATATTTACAAAGGCCTCAAAAGGAGACAAAGGGACAGAGTGGTCTCAGCCATAAATGGATTTGTATTAATGCCGTCGTCTCTGCAATGTCATTGTAACATAACATAATCATTTCTTCATAAAGGAATGGTGAAAGTGCCCCGCATGACACACAGAAGGAAGTTAATGAATTAGAAAGAAGAAATAATCAGAAAAGCAGAGTATTCCAATGAATGAAGAATGTGTGATTTAGTGTATGTGTTTCTGGCTCTGTATGTGTGGTGGGGCAAGACTGAGACAGCATAGTTTGCATAGTTACTTTTGCTATGTGAGGTCCTGCCTAGGGACCTATGACTAAGACAGTGAATCAGACCAAGCATCACATGAAATGCATGCAAGTTTAACTATATCCTCTTCAATACTGATATATAGCAGTCAGTGATGTTTTTTTTTATCCAGCTATCCAACTATGTGCAAAAATATTAATTAATACAATCTACACTAAAAAAGAATAAAAATTATTGTAGTTGTAGATTGCAGTTGTAGAGCTGCATGTCACAGCATCCTGGGAAGTGAAATATTGTGGTGAAGTTTGTCAATATGAATACTTATTCTATTCTATTTTTTATTCTTATTCTATATTCTTTGATACTTATTATACAGTAAGTTTAGATCAAGACCTACAGTACTAGTTTGTTATGTAGATTATACCACAAATAAAGAGTCTACTACTGAAGAATACCGAATTGGTGAATACAGGCCTAATAAATGATTAAAAATGCTAAACACATATCTTACTGGACACTAATACAGATATGTATTAGTTATGTGTTAATGGCTAACATATGATCCTTAAAATAGTGTTACCAAATGATTAAAATGGCTTTTAGACATACATACTGCTCTGTGTCCTGTCAAAGGTTTGTAGAATCTACCGCTATGCAGATATTGTTGTACATTTTTAAACTGTTCTACATATTTAACATACATGCATGGAATCTCTAGTTGTTGCAGTAAATGTTGCTTTGATCATGTTAGACACTGACAGTTTACCTGAAGGTGAGAAAATAGCACTTCTGTCTCCAACCCTGGAGATTGCAATATGAAGTCCCCAAACAAGTTTAGGGATGTTTCATTGCAATGAAAAATAGTAAGGCTTGCAGCTCATCTTTATAATCCAGTCTAACAGAGTAATAACGCCACAAACATGAGACATTTTTAGTTTAGATTTTCATATTCCAGGTATCATATAGACACAATGTCTTGTTTATGATTTGATTACCGGGGGTCATTTGTTTTAGTGATGGTCCAGAGACACCAGCTACTGTATGTGTCCTCCTCCACCTTCTCCTGACCTTCATACATTAGCTTAGCCACTTGTGTTCAGCTGGAAGCAGCTGTTGAGCTGTGCACTAATAGAGTACTAACCCCTGTTCTGTTCAAAGCTCTTCATTCCCAGCCAGTGTCACCCAGCACAACTGAAGTGTCATTTAATTTGTCAGCCATTTTGTTTCACCTCAACCATATATCAGTAAAACAGCTAGCTCTTATCCTCCCCAATGAAAACCTAGCCCCTCCTCGCACAGTGAGTCATCCATAATAGATCATCATTCCCACATACAGCATAGATCAGTTCATTCAGCTTAGTGAGTTTTTTCTTATTCCATATAGATCAATTCTATCTGATGCACAGTAATGAGGAGGCTAGTTAATGTACGTCAATAAAAAGTTCAGTGTACAGATTATGAGTCATATGTATCTTACAGTTCCTGTATCAATGAAGCCCTCACCTTGTGTGTAAATAACTCTCGTCTCACATAGCAGCTTTATTTGAAGATAGGTTTCTGATAACTTCTGATGTCTTGGTCCAATATCAGTCTCACCACGGGTCCAACCTGTTCTCACCTCTCCATGTTGTCTTAATGGAATTAGCTATCTAGCAACCCCACAGCATACACATTCAGCTGATTTATTACCAACGTTGTGTACACTCCTTTTAACGGTGTCTGTTGATGCTATCGCCAGGCCTGTATATACACTCGGAGATCAATATTTCATGCAGACTCTTAAACAAACTTTTATGTTTGGGGAGAGGGAAGTGTTGTGATGGGGAGTGATAGGGTTGTGTTGTGTTGTGTTATCTGTGGCTGTTGTGATGGCTTCTCATTGTGCGGGCGTATTTGTTCTTCCCCAGATGAGGGAATGTCGACTCTGGTTTATTTATGGTGCTCTAATGGGGACATGGCTGAGTGGTGTAAGAGGCACGCTTGCGCACTGTTCGGCGGCTCTGATTGTCTCACTCTGCATACAGTAATATCCATATTAAAGATGCCTCTTCTCAGGGGTATCAATCTGGCATGAATGTTTAAAACTGACAGATGAATAATTAAGCAGCAATAAATCAGAAGTGAATCACTGTAATGAGCACCCGCTTTGAGGATCTGTGTCTGTTGTCTTTCAACCACCGACGGGGGGGCCAGAGAGGTATCCGCGAGCACGTTTCACATGAAAGTTCCAGACATTTCCCAGATTTGCAAACAATCAGACAAGCGCCTCCACACGATATAAAAAAATATTTGCCTCAGTTGAGACGGTTATTTAAGCTGGCTGCATGCCTTCCCTGTGTTCAGACAAGCTCTGACAACAATCAGAGGACATATATATATATTTTTTTTAAATCATACTTTTTCTATTTGTTTTCTCTCTGCTGCTAGTGCACCATGTTTAAACCCATAATGTCACTCTAATCCAGCTCATTGACTTTAAAATGATTACTCG
>NC_063205.1:4814684-4917184 GCF_017589495.1 Alosa alosa
AAAACAACAGTAGCCTAGTTCTTGTGGTGGATCAGTGTGTACAATTGTGCATGTCAAGCTAAAAACCCTTTGATATGATAATCTGGCTTGTCTACCTGTAGTCTGTACATTGTGTACAGGTTGGATACCAAGCTTGTCATTCAGGAGCACAGTGTCTTAATGAAATGTGGTGAGATTTGACACATGAAGAGCTCAGAAGAAAACAGTGCCCTCTCCTGGCCCACCCACACCTCTCAGTCCTCCACCCCCACCCACCCTAGAGCACCACAGGCCACACACAGTATGCTGGTGTTGGGCTCCAACAAAATAACACCATTTAAACGTGTTCACAATGTTTTTTTTTTAATTTATGTTTATCTTTATGGTATTTTACAAGCCGGCTCATATTATTTCAGTATCACTGTAAAGTAAGTTGCAGTTGCACACATTTATTGGATAACAAATTCAGTATATTTATATGACCATAAGGAATGTGTTAAAGCAGTATTTATAGCTTCACTCCACGGAGTTGTTAAAGAGTCAGTGTGAAGGTATTAATCAATACTATGGTTGCCATGACTGGGTATGACCTTTGGATAACAAGGCACTTCTAGCTGTTGTGAAGCTGAAAGTTGAACAGAATATGTGTTTTGCATGGATAATGAGCAAATATTTACCATAAACAGAGTACATACTATCTCTACTCTCTCTCTCTCTCTCTCTCTCTCTCTCTCTCTCTCTCTCACACACACACACACACACACGCACACTCACACATGCAAGATGGGTCCCATGCGCCACAGACTGAAATCAATCAAACAGTTAGGATTAAAGAGGTCCTCCTGTGAAAGGAAATGGGAAGCAGCCTAAACTAAACACAGAAAGCACACACACACACACACACACACCACTGATGTGCTTTTTGCTATGATTAGTGCAGCTAGTAATGAGGTGCATCTAGCCCCCGCCGTGTGCCAGGAATTGGGTGTCCAGCGATCAGAGGCTCCCCTCTAGGAGAAAGGGGAGCGTGCTGTCCAGGATTCCAGCTGAAGAGATGTGAGAGTGTGAGACACAGAGAGAGAGAGAGAGAGAGAGAGAGAGAGAGAGAGAGAGAGAGAGAGAGAGAGAAAGGAGAGGCGTGAACTCCAGCCGAGCAGTCAACTGCTCAAAGCACAGTGGCTGGGCCTGCGGAGTGATGGCCCCCCACCGTCTCCGCTCACTGGGGCCGCTATTAGCTCTAAAGCCCAGCCAGCTCCGCCCAGCCAGCTCCGCCGCTGGAGGTGTTACAGAGCCGTACAAAAAGAGCTGCCTGTCTCCGCCTCGCTGTTTTGGAATGGGAACCGCATCACTGTTTGCACTCGGCTGAAGTCTCGTTAGCTTTCTCTCAAAATAAGCACATTTGCATCATTCCTTGTATGTATGCTTGAGCAACTTCAGAGCTGGCCTTTGTGAACTCACAGTTTGACATGTGAGTTACATACCCTTCCAACTGCTCAACTTGGCACAGTTTGACATGTGAGTTGCATACCCTTCCAACTGCTCAACTTGGCACTGTTTGTTCTGACAAAATGATGAGGGCTTGGTTCTTTAAGCACAGATCATGTAAAAAATTGAATAAATTGAACTGAATATTCTACAGTCAATGTACAGCAATAAAATAAAGCCTAACACTAGGTCAAGGGTTATGATGATGGTATTGAGATATTATTGTTTCCATTTGACTCAGGTTCAGGACCAAATGTAGAGGTGGTGACTGCACATTTGAAAACATATGGATCTGTATTCCATCCTTTAAGAGGAGACACTGATGACTAGGGGCTAGTCCACACGTACGAAACCGATCTTTTTTTCCTCCGTCTTCCCTGAAACCGCATCAAGAATATTTGCGTCCAAACGGATCCATCTCAACACGACTCAACACGTTACTTCTTACCCCAGGCCTATAGGTGGCACTGTTTCTTTACAGAAATTGAGCAAAATGTTTGTGCTTTACAAACAGACAGAATAGGCTATGACGAAATGGCTAGTGCAAGGAAACCAGAATTGTTTGTGTGGACTGATGGTGAACTGTCAACTGTAGTCAACTGTAAAACTAATAAACTTTATTTTACGGTTTGTGAAGGGTGCAGTCCCGTCCTTTATTTGGCTAACGCAGGTAGGCCTACTAATCACCTTTACTTTCTTTGGTTGTAGGATAGTCCGTGATTCACATTAGTTTTGGCTATCACCGCAATTAGGCTACTAAACGCAAGGCTTACCCAAGTTCTAGGCTATTCTGTCGCCACATTTATAATATTGCTATAAAACCTTCGTTACTAACAGTCAATACGTTTGCCTGCATCAAATCAAATCGCGCATTTGCATTCAGTGTGCTACCATCGGCTTAACGTGAGTTCTAAGCGTCTTTGTATGCTTATATCTGATTTCACTTGACTGTGAATGCATGTATATATGTTGTAAGACATGTAAAATAAATGAATGACACTGGCACTACGCACAAATTAATGTAGCCTAAACTTACACCGCACTTTCCTAATAACTTAAGTTCTCTCGCGTCACTGACAGTAGCATTAAAAAACACCGGGAAAAAACAGTGTTCAGTCCACCAAGTCATAAGCTATCGGCGCTGCGCAGCACCAGTTGTGATATTTATCTTACGGAGTGTAATCGTAGGTAATGTCATGTATGAAAACTAGTATTGTTAGGCAATACTATAAGTGCAAGTCCAGGGCAGCTGAGGTGTGGCGATGACATCATCGATACGCAAGCAGGATGTGCGGTTTCGCTGTCTAAACGAATTCAAACGGGCTACGGTTTCAGATTTCTCCACTCTGGGACCAGGTTTCAGAAAAGTGCGGTTTCGGGCAGTGCGTTTACAGGATTCGTTTGGACGCTCGGCCAAGACGAAGCAAAACCTCTGCTTTAACCTAAAAAGCGTCTCTGTGTGGATGGGCCCTAGATCAGGGCAATTTACACAGCATGCTCAATTTTTGCTCTTACAAAGTAAACACTGTCAGAAACCCTGTGGTTAAGTTGCATCAAAGCAAATACATCAATAGCACACAGAGTTCTGCCCAGTCTTCTCCAGTTGGTCCTCTCAGAGGGCACATCTACATACTACAATAACACTTTTACATTTCAGCTGTTGAACAAATAAATATTTAATTGCACATCCTCCCTTCATGGACTATTCCCACAGGGGAGATGGAGTATAACAATCCATATTATACTGTCTAGCAAGATATTACCATTGAAGCCTTTTTGACTGCTAATTTACAGAGCATTTACATTTGCATTATGTATCTTGGAGTGGGCGGAATAAAGGATGTGCTATCAAGTCTGCCATCAAAGATTGTAGGCCTATACACCAAACAACACACTGCATATTCATAACTCAGTATCTTGTATGAAACAAAGTGATAAAATAACTGATAATACTAATTCTATATGGCCCTATGTCGCCATTAAGAAGAACTTTTTACATGTGCAATAAAAACATATTAGCATTTTTATTCGTTTACACATACAGTATCCCTAATTAGACGCACAAGCCTTTGTCTAGTGATTACCTTAGTTTGTCTCCTCTCCTCACCTGTGAAAAAGCCCCAGAGATGAAGACACTCCACACGGTCTACCGAAAATTATGAATCATTCACTGAAGGGCTATGAGTCTGTGCATCTTGTCCACGAGTCAGTGACCTTTACAGAGAGCACAGATCAATAAGATGCTGGTAAGGTTTAAAATCAAACAAGGGAATGACTAGCCCGAGGAACTGTTTGTATTCTTGTTGACAGTTGGAGCCATGTCATTTGTTTGTATTGATGTACATTTTTGCTTACAGTATACAACCCCAAATCAGAAAAAGCTGGGACACTGTGTAAAATGCAAATAAAAACAGAATGTGATAATCTCAAAAATCTCGTAAATCCATATTTAGCTGCAAAAGGACATAGACAACATATCAAATGTTGAAAATTTAAATGTTGACTATTTAATGGAAAATATATGTTCATTTTGAATGTGATGCCAGCAACATGTTAAAAAAAGTTGGGACGGGGGCATGTTTAACTTGTGAGCAACATATACTGCCATCCAGACAATGTCTTTTTCAGGGAAGACATTGAATTAGGGCTGTCAATCGATTAAAAAAATAATCTAATTAATTACATACTCTGTGATTAATTAATCTAAATTAATCACATATATAATTTTTGCTGTGAAAGTATTTTAAATATTTAAATTCAAATGAATCATTGAATAATCAGCATTAGTGACATTTAAGTTCAAAAACTCTTTTATTATTATTTTTACTGTTCAAATAATGGCCATAATAATCTATGATATGACCTAATATGCTGAGGAAATAAATTCAAATGTGCTTCGGGAAGAAGTTTTTTTTTTCACATACAAGGCATTTCAGGCCACAGATATAACCTAGGGGACACAATGAAAATTAGTTAACACTCTTCTCAATGTCAACACTTATTTCTTTGCATTGATGTGTGACTATAGAGTTGATGAACTCCGGTGATATGCAAATTCCTTGCTGCAGACATTGCAGAGGACTTTATTTTCAACACTTTATTTTTTATCAACATCATTAGGCCATTTTTAAAAGTAAATGTTCCAATCAATGATCCAGCACGTTTTCTTCTCTCTCATTCATTTTACAGTCTAATTTTTACTGACCAGAACGGCTCGGGGTCAAAGGTCATACGGAATCGATTAATCTGCACTAATTTTTTTAATCAGTTATTTTTTCTCAAATTAATTAATCAAAATGAATCAGTTATTTTGACAGCCCTACATTGAATATTTCAGGAAAACAATGCCAAAACGAATTTTGCACATATTTAAACAGTATTTAACCATACAGGATGCATCCAGGTGCTAAAATGGCCTGTCTGCAGTCCAGACCTGTCAAATTAGGTGCATCATGGAATGAAAAACATGTATTTTCTAAGATGGGACATTCCATGTATCCCAGATGTTCTTTAATGTAAAAAAGATTTAAGTGAGCCTACACTTGAAACCTATTTGTCATCTTTTCATCGATAGGTCACTAGCAATACAGGCAAGCATCTGTTTGCTATTCAGGATCACATTCTCAAGCCAAACAATATGGGTACACGTGAGTAGTTTCGGAACATCTTTCTGTGTAAGGCAACGGCAGAGAAAGACAGATGCCAGGACTAATGTCTGGCAGAGCATAAACTGTGACTTCTATCTGGCTTCATCAAGTCCACTGAGACCGTATAGCCCCACAGAGGAAGCTGTGCCTACACAGTGAATGACAGCAGCAGTAGAACTGTCAGAGAGATAGCTAGTGTGTCTTTCTGCCTAATCACTGAAACATCCAACTCTCCAATTAATCACACTGTAGTTTTGTACACACTGTAGTCACACTGTATAAAACTGTAGGTTTGACATCAAGAAAATGAAAGGAAATCAAAAAGATACAAACATACAGCATACAACGTTATCTGCATCATTACCAAAAGTGCCATTTTATATTTCGGATACGTCTCATCTATTGGCCTTGTCTTGGCAAGTTATTGGCAAGCTTTTCATTCATCGGATCACTTTTCTTTCGCCCAATGCTGCTACCCATATAAAACATCTCAGAATCACAGGAGTCTTCCTGGTACAAATCGATGCATCAGAGAGTATTGTAAATCTGTTTGTGTAAATGGTGCCAAAGCCACACATTCTTCCCAGACAGATTCCCTTTCAAAACATACGAGTTCTCTCAAATTGAGTGCTATTACCATAGCAACAAAAAAAAAACCAGCGCCCCCAATGTGTGCTTTCTACGGTTCCTACAGTTCCTGTTCTGCTAGGATAATGGCCTTTAACAACAGCCCTGTGATCCACACCAGGCCCCTTCAGCATTGTGCAGTTGTTGCAGCGGGAAGCTTATTTTTGGACAGCGCTGTGTAGCCTGAGTGCAGCTAATAGCTCACTTTCATTTCATTCTGACTGCAGCTGAATAAGAGCAGAACTCTGGCTTAAACAAGGACAGATCACCACAGAGATATAAAACAGAGTACAACTTGTTACCTTATCTGTGTCTGAGCCTCAAGTGGAAACTAATGATTAGAAGCAGCCTATAATTAAGTTCTCACATGGACTGTATGTGTGCTATAAAAAGTCCTTCACACAAATCTGTCTGTCTGATGAAGGAGCACCATTAGACCCATTTTTTGGAGCTCAGGTGCTCACATTCTGTACAACCACCCTACTGACATGCAGGAGGTGTAGTGAATCCGGTAGCTTACTGAGCTACACCTGCAAAGGCACATCCAAAGCTGATTGTGTTTTAAACGGAGCAGTCTATTCCTGCGGTCACTGGTATGCTATGAATATGTTATAACTACTGTACTTTGATTCATTTTAGTATACATTGATTTCAGCACACATTTTGTGTGATATGCTGCCAGATATGCAATGAACATTGAAATATGAACGTTTCAGCCATCTGATTCATTATGCTACCATGGTAACAACTGTGAGTGCTATAAATATAATGTGTCTAAATCTAAGATGTGGGTGAGATCACTATCCAGCAATGTCTTTGAGAGTTAAGAAATCCTACCTGTTTCACAGCCTGTAATGAGAGCACAAACTATGATCTGTATATTTAGTTAACACTTACTATTTGTATCTGCCACTGAAAAAGCCCCTCCTCAGTAACACAGTGGATGTGGTTATCAAGGAGTTAGTTCACTAGGAGTGAGGCTCCCTTCATGTGTCCCTGAGCTGTTGTCTCTGTCCATTCATCTCTCATCTCCATCCTTTAACACAACCAATCCTGCTCATCTTCACTACCCCCTCACATTCTCAGACATAGTGGAAGGTGGATATCTTGTTTCTTTCTGTTGACTTGCTACTGCTGCTGTGAGAGGGCTACTCTCTATGGTCTTTTATATTTTAAGCTCCCTTTTTATTTCTTGTCCTCTTCTCGTGTGTGTGTGTATATGTGAGCGGTCATGCCTCACAGTCTATCCATTCTGCATTATTGGACTAAGTGGGTCTGGATTTGGAGTGAAGTGTACATGAATAGTTATCATTATCACACAACCACTTCTTCTACAAGCCTGCCGTCACGATCTCCAAACTATCGTGGAGAACTCTCAGCAGTTTTTTCATTAAGGACATCATTTGACTGGTGCACGCCAGTTTCTTCCAATTTTTTTTTTTTCATAAAGCAGAACAGTTCATTAAAAAGTGGCACAGTATTTTTTATTCTTTGTAACAAATGATGGGCTGTGGATCACCATGTCTGAAATGCAGTCCTCTGAAACATTCATTCAAATTTGACTGGTAAAAATAACTTGTGTTATTTGCAATATTTCGGAGCTCTTTCTCTTCTACACAAGTGCTTTCCCTCCTGAATGTCCATTTGTCTTCTGCTAATGTTGGTTTTAGGATGGAAATTGTGAATTATGCAGATGATGGGTAACCCTGGGCACAGCTAAAGTGAATCCCTCATGCACATTCACATTGCTTCACCAACCTGGACACACCAGATTGAAGCAATATATTTCTAAATGAAGAAAAAGGTAAAAATAACCCGGAACTAAATGAGCCATTCTCCGCTCTGAAGCGGTGAAAACCAAAAAGCAGTTACAGGTAAAGAGAGCTGGTCAACACATGAAACAGCACTCTGGAGGAGCGTTGCTGTGGCTTCACTGTGTGCTCAGTCTCACCACAAAGAAAACCCAGTTTTATTGATCAGTGTGTAACTATGCTTTAGTCATGATGAACAAAGCCACATCTATGTGAGAATGATGCCAAACACTGGGCAGTATGGTATCAAGTGGTTCATATTGGATCTTTAAGTGTCATTTAAAAATGGCAGCCCTGTTTTCCCTTAATGAAAGTATTGACTAGTCCACCCTACCAATCCTGCAGCTGTTCACAGCTTCATTTATGACACTGAACCAAAAGCCTGCTCGGGGAATTGAACTTCAAAACACAGAACAAAGGACCAATCCTGAAAATTGGGGAAATGCATGAAGAAAACATGAAATTGCTCTGCAGCTAACTATGATTACAAACAACAGGGTGAGCAGTATTAAATATAGCTTATTATATTTGCAATGCACATACTGCATAAACAGTAAAGTGGCAAAAATATCCCGTATTGTAAAAGACTGAATGCCAAACTCCAGGTGGACTTGATGTGAGACCATGAGATGAGCCCTGAGCTTTCCACAGTACACAGAGTGGGCTGCTCAGACTTTTTACCGCTTGAGTTTGAAAGGTCAGAGAGAATGAAAGATTGCTCCAATGGCCACTATTAAAATAAACCCTTTGTGTCAAGTAAAATCACTGAAATATAAATAGGCTTGGGGATGTGCAAGGCACTTAGAACAAAGGCACAAAGCCCTAAAATGAAAAAGGATCCTCCATAAATATCACTAAAAGGGTTCTACATTATCTATTAGGCACATTAGCTGTGGGTTAGATCATTCCTTTCACTGCAGCTACTGCCACTCTTGACTCATGTCTCCATGTTTCTTTGTCTACCACAACCATTCCTCAAACAATCAATCTGCTGTCAATCAACATGCAAACTTAATGCTTCCTCCTTGCAGATTTTTGAAAATATAACCTTGTTTTATTGTGTTACAAGCCCTAGCCAAATATTGAAAACAATATATGGTGGACCTGTCACCCAGAGACTGTTTTAAAGCACATTTTAAAGAGCAGTATGCCACATACTGTCTGCTTATCCATTAACCCTGCTATATGTAGTTGTCCTTTGAATAGCTGTCCTTTTCATCCATACCCTGTGTTGGATTCAACATGTCTTTAAAGTCTGTATAATATAAAAGGAACACATTAAAGTTCACTGCTCTCCGAGACACATAAGATAGGATGAAACATCAACGCAGTATGGGGCTAAATGAAATCAATAGACTAATGGACCCCGCAGACTGACAAGTATTGCTCTTTGAAGTGTCCCCTCTGAGACACATGAATTAATCAGACAGCCTTCAGGTTCTGTCTCTACTGTACCGGCGTTCAGAGCCGTGCCAATTAGAACTCATTTATGCAACAGGACCTGGAATAAAAGACGGCAACAATGGATTGGAGGTTCATGAGCAAGTGTCCAAAGACAATAGAGAGCTGTAGAATGTAGTAATTGAATGGGGCTTCTGTGTGTGTGTATCTCTGCCTCTTACAACAGGGGTCATCAAAGGTAATTCTACAGTCGAGTCTCAGGAATGAAAATGGATAGGTGTTACTTCTGTCTCCAACAGAACCGATAGGCTTCTTTATTAGCGGTAAATGAGAGTGCTGCACAGAGAAAAATACATGTACTGAGAGTGTGAGTGAGGCCATCAGCCGAAGCTCTTTCCGCTCTCACTCGCCCAGAAGCAAGCGAACCTAAAGCAATGATACCACTACAGGAGAGCGGGAGATCTCACCACGCTCACGCACAATTTAAAGATGCTATTGAAATGTTAATTCAGAGAAGTGATTCTGCATTCAACATTCATGGACACATGCTGGGCAGAGGGAGTGTCATGACTGCATGCAGACTGCCTCCAAACACATCTGAAAGCCCTTGCCATAGAAAACCTTCTGAAGATACAACAAACAGACACTGTAAACATGACACCATGTAATCATCTTACAGATTGCTGGAATCTAAAAATGGTATGTATCCATGTTTTTACATAGCTGTGCGACAACGTGACCTTATTTTCAAGGCTTGCTTATTATTTCTAGAACTAGTAGTATATTATTATTCCTCCTTTCTAATTTCATAGGCATCAATATACCATTGGCCTACATGTGTCCCTTTGGCCTTCCATTGCGTGTACTATGCTCATTCACATTGTTTACTATTAATAAATATGCTTTTTTCAGTCATTTATAATCTGGAATCCCTAGACCATTTCAGAATTCCACCTGTTTTTTTATTGTTGTTGAACAAGGAAAACCTTGTTTAATTATTTCGTACGAGTTTTTTGTACTGTTTGGCAGTAGCTGACAAATAGAGTGGCAAGATGAACTTCTGGTAGCAAACTGACAGGGCATTGACATGAGGTAGTTGTTAGCGTTGCTAAAATGTTTGGTTTAGTCAGAGTAATGATTTGGAGGCGTATCTTGAGGGATTCCCTTGGAGAGCCACTGCTGACAGTGAGGCGTCTTCACAAGGGAGCTAACCCAATCTAAAAATCCATGCCTCACGAGTCCCGTCCTCATCAATACTTTCTGACATTTATTGCAGGCTCTGGATGAAGCGCAGTGCTTTGAAAGGAGACCACGTCTATGTTAATCCACGACTGAAATCGATACATGCAGGAAGCTCTCTGAGGCTGTGATGACAAGAGTCTTTTGCCATGGCAACAGGTAGCTTTCTCCGAGGCACACAGACAGAGCCGGGGCTGCAGGTGGCACAGAACGTTGCAGGATGTCACAGCCCTGGAAGTGCAAAATAACGGACTCACACTTTAGGGAGAAACCAATTAGGGAGAATATGAAATATCAATATTGTAGCCCACACTGCACAAGACTATACATGTATACAATACATCTGGATATGATGTGATACATCTATTTTGGGTGGTGGTCCCTGAAATAGTTGCACTTTTTTAAACAATCATTCATGATTGAAGGACTATACTGCAGAATAGAGAAAGCACAAACATCTTTGTCAAGTCAATTGAAGTCTTCTTTTAAGTATCAAGCATAGCCCTTGTAAATAAGAACATGCATGCTAATTAGCAGCTCTTTGTCAAGTTAATGTGGGCACTGTGTACTTCAAACAAATAGCACACCGGCTCGTTACTTATTCATCTGCATGTTAATTGTTGGGTGAGTCCTGTTCCTTGGGAAGTAAATAAACAGCATGGATGCAGTGCTGGATGGACTGCAGGGGCATTCAGGAGGACCTTCCAGCAGATGCATAAGTGGTCTGCTACTTCATAGGGATAAATGGCATACAAAATCAATGAGAAAAACGGGTTGTGTGTCTATGAATGCTAAAAAAAAGTCCTATAAAAAGCTGCAAAGAGGCTCAGTCAATAGCACCACTGGTATTGCGTAGGAAAATGAACACACTATTTACTCGAACACTGACAGAACAATCCCGCATGCCCAGCGCAAACCTTGAAATAAATAGGCCTAATAGTGATTGTGTTTAAATAATAGAAAAAAGGAGCTGCTCTCTCTCAGAGTTTCATAGCTAAAGGTTGAGAATTGCTTTGTCCTCCTGCTCACAAGGTCCCAGCCAAGGGCACTCAAAGCTAGATCATCCTCTGCGCTGTCTGTAACAATCTCATAGTCTGCTGACAAAAAACATCTTGTCTGTTAACACAAATTAGAGATTGCTGTTTATAGACTTCAGTTCTGCATTCAACACCATAATACCACAACAACTCATCTGCAAACTTGACAAACTGGGACTCAGTACCTACCTCTGCAACTGGCTACTGGACTTCCTCTGTCAGAGGCCCCAAGTAGTAATGCGTGTTGGCAACAATACCTCAAGCAGCATCACACTGAGCACAGGGGCCCCCAAGGGCCGCGTGCTCAGTCCGCTGTTCTTCACCCTGCTGGACGATGACTGCACTGCAACCTACAGCAACAATCACATAGTGAAATTTGCTGGTGACACAACTCTGGTGGGTCTCATCACTAAGGGCGACGAGACTCAATACAGGTTAGAGGTCGACCATCTGACCACGTGGTGCAGGGACAACAACCTCCTGCTGAACGTCAGCAAGACCAAAGAGATTGTTGTTGACTTCGGAGAGGTCACACCCAACACCTGCCACTGACCATCGACGGTGCTGTGGTGGAGAGAGCGAAAGCAGCACCAAATTCCTGGGGGTGCACATCAGTGAAGACCTCTCCTGGACCACCAACACTGCATCACTGGCTAAGAGAGCTCAGCCCAGCCTGTACTTCCCTGCGAAAACTCAGGCGAGCAAGTGCTCCACCAGCCATCATGACCACATTCTACCGAGGCACCATTGAGAGCATCCTCTCCAGCTGTATCGCTGTGTGGGGCGGAAGCTGCACTGAATACAACAGGAAAGCCCTGCAGCATAGTGAACACAGCTGGAAGGATTATTGGTGCTTCACTCCCCTCCCTGAAGGACATTTACACCACCCACCTCACCCGCTAGCGCGACCAAAATTGTGAGTGATGCAAGTCACCCCGCTCACAATCTGTTTGATCTACTGCCCTCTGGGAAGAGGTACAGAAGCCTGCGCCTCCAAGACTACCAGACTCACCAACAGCTTCATACACCAAGCTGTAAGGATGCTGAACTCTCTCCCTCCTCTCCCCCCTCCACCCTCAGCTACATAACATCCTGGACATTGGACCAAAAATGGCCGCCTGCACTACTCCACTTGCACACTTGTACACTTTACAACTTGGTGTTGTTGTCCTGAAAACACAACACTTCTGCTGCTCTTACATAACTTGCACCACTATGCCACTTTCTTTCTTACTTAGGTCAAACAGAACTACCCAAGCCTTTTATTGGCCTGACTTTGCACTAGTATTTTATTGACTGTCTATGCACAATTTCAACCAAATTTTGCTGCTCTTATTTTTTCATTATTATATGTGCCCTCTTATTTACTTATTTACTTACTTTTTTGTTTACTTGAATGTTATGTTTGTCTGTGGACCTAAATTGGTAAAATATGTCTAGTCTTCACCGTGGGATAGTGAGAAACGTAATTTCGATCTCTTTGTATGTCTGGAACACGTGAAGAAATTGACAATAAAGCTGACTTTGACTTTGACAAATATTCTGTTCTCCACAACAGCATTATGCCCTCACTTAAACTACAATAAATAAAATATCAGCAATGACAAAAAAAATGACACCCCATTCCCTTAACAACTGCACATATTTGCTAGTAAATAGCAGGATTTCACAAACAGAAGAAACGGTGAGTGTAAGCAGCTGCAGTTATCGTTGTGTGGGCACCATATTTTCCCCTGCTGTCTGGTGTGGGTGAAAAATCCTCATCTGGCTGTGTGTGAAGGCCCCTCCCCGAGCGGCGTCTCTTATAATGCAGCAGCGCGTCTCTAAAAACAGGATGAATATTAATCATGTCTGCTAACGAGGCAGGCTGCATAATAAACGGCCAAAGGGGCCGTGATTCACTTCAAGGCGCCCTGCTGGATTGGGCTGGGCAGGCTGAGCGGAGCGGGCGAGAGAGCTAGCGGCTGCCGGAGAGCACGGATGGCAGGCCAACCGTCCAGGGCCGAGGGGGCCACAGCCGAAGGGTCAGCAGCGGGGTGGTGCATTAGCCCAGCCGTGGGGGCATCCCACACACCCCGAAACTAGCGAGCTGGCTAATGTCACCGGCGCTGGCACTTTGTCCCTGGAGTCAGGTGACCGCACAGAACATTCCGACCGCCAGGCGTTCCAAAGTGCCACTGACGTGACATTGAAAGGCATGCGTGTGTGTATGATGCACAAAGGGGAGGGTAAGTCTAATGCACAAAAATACTGTATGCTTTTCATTTGGGTTTCCTGGGCTGTCACAGCATGCAGTACTTAAGGGGGGGAGCGAGCTCCACGAGTCAGGCCGTGAGTGGCAATTTAAATAACGCAGCCTGACGTGTGGCAGCGGGGCCAGCAGACGGTGTGTGTGTGTGTGTGTGTGTGTGTGTGTGTGGGGGGGGTGGAGTTGGAGCTGGAGAGCGAGCACGCTCGGACCGGAGCAGC
The DNA here is from genome assembly GCF_017589495.1 of Alosa alosa. NCBI lineage: Eukaryota > Metazoa > Chordata > Actinopteri > Clupeiformes > Clupeidae > Alosa > Alosa alosa. The sequence continues at coordinate 4,828,380 of NC_063205.1, forward strand.
CTCCAAGAACAAAAGGCAATTACGCGTCCCACACGAGCGGGGCTTGGCTTTCTGTCTCAATCACAGTGGACTCCCAACGTCAACGCCACAGCGGCCCGCGGCCAGCAGAGCTGCAGATATATGGCCCAGCCTGATGGAGGACATGCAGCCCAAGGACAGGGGGGGAAAACAGGCGGGCGGAATTGATGTGGAGCTGGAATGTTAACATTTGTCTCTGTGCGGCCTGTCTCCGTCCATCATTTCTGCAAAAACAACCTTCACTTCTGAAATGAGCTGTGTGCTGATCTGCTGCCCAGAATGGCAGCTCATCAGAATTTGCCACAAACCGAATCCTTTGCACTCATGTGGGCGGAAGTCTGAGGCAAGTGCAAGATGAGGTTTAAGGTATTCTGTACAAAGTTTATTTACAAAGTTAAGGCAGTAATGTATACAAGAATGGCCAGAATGTCTATAGAGCAAAGAAAGGTTACGGATTTAACTCTAAGCCACCTAAACATCCTGACAATAATCTTCTGATGAAACGCTCTGTAAATCCCGACCACATTGATCTCGCCCTCTAACTACTCAGATCTTAGAAAACACTCGAGCGATTTGTTTTTCAACGCTTTTAAAGATACAAAAGGGGAAAGAATTCAGTGGAAAGGATGCTGTGTTGTTGTTCAACAGGGGCTATGATGTAATCTACTCCTGTCCTGTATATCACGCAACATAAAGCATCAGTCAAACAGCTACATCTCGTTGACAATTTGAAGGGACTACAGACAAGTGAAATGGTGAAGAACTGTCTACCCTCAAACTCTGCAATTAACTCAACCATTTGCGGTCATTTATGAATTTGATGTAATTAGTTATATGTACACACAACTAAAACCTAAAAAACTACTGGATTATGTTGACCTCATTCGGTTACTTATAAGTAAAGGATATAGGAAGGTATCTACATAAGAGTGACATGACACTGTCATGAACATGTCGAACATTATAAACAAGTCATGAACGTTTATGACATAACGCTTCTGTCAGTAAGTGCCATTCGGTTTTTGTCATGACAAGTTAGGGTTAGGGTTCATGTGTCATGAAAGTGGCGTGTCACTCTTATGTAGATACTTTCAAGTTAAGTGTTACCCCACATTCTTACAATGTACCTGCTTGTACCAACACCATTTGTTTGATCTCACCAAGATCAAAGCTTCACCTTGGCTTTTTATACCTCTATTACAGAGGACAAGGAAAATATATGGCTTCAGAAATTATGTTCAATATTAATTATGATAAATCGGCACCTACTGTTTGAGTGTTCATGTTCGTTTTAGTTCCTGATTCTGTCCAGAAAGTAAGCGAGTGCTCGGTTTCCCCTGTTCGGTGTGATTTATGGACTGATTTACACTGATGAAAAATATCTGCCCCTGATGCCAAGGCACTGTGAGCAGATTGATTTTTTAGGCTGGCTGAATTTCTTCTCAAAAATCTCACGAGCCCTGACGCACATAAAGTTGGTGTACCCGCGCCAAGGCAGGGTACTCTATGGGCCAACGGAGGCAGACCGCAGAGTGACCATTATGGCTATGCGCTAGAGCCAATACCTCCATGGCTAGAGCGATGACAAACCCACTTGATTAGGCACGCCCTCCATTGCATTATGAACGCTCAGCCTCTACAACTCAGCCGAGCATCCAGCCACCTGAGTCAGTATGGGACAGTGTCCTGTGTGCGTCACTCACGTTTGCGCTCCTGACCACCCCCACCGCGCTCCCCACTGTGTTATATATGCAGGGAGCCATGGTGATTCTAATGCGTTTTTAATTCATTTGAATGCCGTGGATGGCAGTGTGGCTGCAGGCCTTTAATTACCTGCCACTGTGAACATCAGTCAGCCTAATGAGAGGAACTCCCTCTCTCCCTCCATCCAGCATGTTCCCACCCTAATTATCCCAACCTGCGCCAGGCTGCCAGAGGCACCATGGGAAACGTGGTACTGTACCTTGGCACAGCTTTGTGCACGTTTAAAAATGTATGCTGACAGTGCAGCGCGTTTAGTGCTGGCTGTTCATGTGTAGGAGTATGTTAGGATATTGCTGTCTTCTGAGGATGACAAGAGAGGCTTAATGCAAAGGGTTTAGTTCTGCAGTAAAGTCAAGGCAGCAGCTGGTGCCCGATCACATATGGTGAACTACTGATCATTTGTATGTTGCACAGCTCAATACACAGTTGAATATGATTTCCGATCACACATCATGGGTTTTGAATAATTATATGCATTGTGGAGGATTGTGTTGCTGCGGACAGTTGTTGACAAAGGCGGGGGCTCCTGAGCAACAGTTTGTAGAATTCGCTCACGACTTGCAATCTGTGCTTTACATCTGTGAGTGTACGGTGTGTGTTTTCCATCAGAGACGCACAGCAGTGTGTTGCAAAACCCTCCAAAAATCAAAACAGAAAAGCAGCTTTTCAGGAAACATATCGTCATATATAGTATTTATTTACATATTTATTCATATTTACAGACATTTGAAAATGCACTACTCTGTACACAATTGATCAAGAACATTCCAGAAGCTTTCCAACATCCCTCCCATGAGACATGTCCAGAATGGGGGAGTTTATGTCATATGATGGCAACCACAAAAAAATGTCGGAGCAGTCCGCAGCGGAAAATCAAGAATAAAATCCCAACACATGCTCAGTCAGAAGGTGAGCACAGCCTTGAAGACAAGCCAGAGGGCTTGGTTTACAACAATGTGGTTACGGTGGTCTTAAATCCTTGAGCCCGAGGCCAAGCCCAAGCACTGTTTCTGCACCCCCATACAAAACCTCACGTTGCTATGAATTTCACTGGCAGGGAGCGAAAGTCCAAACTGAAAATGTTCTGCATATATTTCACCATTTTAAATTATCTTTAAAGAAAAATAAATATCTGTGATGGTATTGTCCAGATGATGTTAGGCACAAACGTAATAGGATCATGTAAAAAGTAGACATAAAAAAAGATTAAAAAAAGCTGATTCAAAGAATATATATATTTTTTTTACAAAGCAGAAGAAAATATTCTTTCATCAAGTGCAGTTTCTATTCACAGAAAACTGGGAATTAGTTTGTAGAACTGGCACACAATTTAAGAATCTGGCAACATGATGGGCAGGAGGGAACAGAGTCTGAATACTGAAGAGATTAGATCTAACAAAAGCACAGGATTCCATCACACCTACAGTCACAACTTCAAAAGCTTCATGCAACAAGTATGCTTTATTTAGTAAACTGGAGCTTTTAAAAAAAAAAAAAAAAAAAATAATAATAATAATAATAATAATCCCCGGGCTAACTGAAAACTAGAATTAACGTATTTCAAGAATGCCTACTTCCCCCACCGGAGTCCTGCAACGGAATCTCCTCTGACTTCACCGATTTAAACACATGAAGCAGCCGGATTAAGGCAAATTCAAGGGATGCTCCATGGATTAAAATGTCCCTTGTGGGTGGAATGAAAATGAATCTGGTATGGTCACAATCCCGTCCAAACACATTCCATTCCACTGCAAGTCTGCAAGTCCATTCAGACTGGCTCTTGAGGTAGTCCAAGGTTAAAAGAAAGTGTTCTTATTCTTGTCATGGAGGAGATGGGGATTAGGGTGTATTTTGCAATTGTAATCAAGGTAGGAGATTCTTTTTTTCTAGTAAGAGTTGATTATTGCCTCAAACCAATTCTACTGGCATTAGACTAAGCTTTTTGTTGTTCAGCAATCAATTCATTGTTGTTAGTAGCAACTTGTCAGTTTTGGACTGGTAGGTCCTCAGAGGTTCTCAGCAGTCAGGAGGCTAGGTTCATCTGGTCAGTCGTGGCATTCACTCCCACTCTCTCTCTCTCTTTGAACTGCTGCACGTCAGTTAGTTTATCCTAACCAGTCAGCCACTCTGCCTCAAGCATGAGATATCTAACTACTGTAATTAATAGCATGAAAAACTCTTGTTGCCTAGAAACCAACTTTCACCTGGCAAGGGGAAAAAAACAAACAAACAAACAAAAAAAAAACATTGCCAGTGTGCTTGTCATACAACCCTCTTTAGACGTCACCATGGATGCTAGATGAGCCGGTAATTGAGATGCTTAATGCTGGAGTGTGAACAGTGGAACAAGAGGAATATGGTAAATCTAGAGCACATTTGTAAAGAAATGTTCACAGAACCCACACCTTTAATCTCAGACATGATTGGCTGGGGCCAGGGTGGAGGTGGAGGAGGGCAACGGGCTATCAGGGGTCATCAGGGGTTGTGTGCTGGAGCTGTGGCCACCCTCATCTCTTGTAGTGGTTTGGCGCATCGGCGAAGGCAAACTTTAACCGGTAGGCCTCGGCTAGGAGAACGCTCACCTCCTCGTTGCCCCAGTGCATGGTGGGTAGATTCTGCAGCAGGATCATGAGGCCCTGTGAAAGAGAAGAGAGGGATGGTGGTGAGTCGATAATGCGGCTGGAATGGAGAGACCGTTGCCAGGAGCTACGCTACGTTTACTTGACTCGTGGCGGGATCGGCCACAAGGACGTTGGCAGCCGGCTGCAGCGGAGGCGCGGCAGACCTGTGCCTCTTGTGTAAATCATCTTTCAGTCTTTCAAAACTTTCAATCAGCTCGCCGTTGCTCCCCAGTCCGGCCTCGCTGACCGGAGAGCCGCCACGCTGTCAATCTATCAGTGTATCTGCGCTGGACGCAGCATCGCGGCGACCCCGGCGGCAGCCTCTCCCTTCTCTTAAATATAGAGAGCCGACCCTAATTCACTCACGGCCGGCGTCGGCTAGCCGCCAGCCCCGCCAGCCCTCGGAGTCAATCACCGCATTAGAGGGGCTTAGCGTGGAGCCGCAGCCTCAATCTCCCAGCCTAATTCACCCAATCCACAGCCCCTGATAAAGGTGAACCCTTCTGGTTAGCACTCCATCAGAGGCGAGGGCGCACTTTCACAGCCAAAGAAAAGGAGGGAAACAGACACAACAGTCTCACTGCAACACACACTCACAGGGCTGCCAATCACAGTTAACACTCAATCTAACGCTACAATTCAGAATGAAACAGACACAGTGACACACACACACACACACACACACACACACCGAGTTAAGCCTAAAACACTTCAACTACATCGAACCACAAGCCACAATCACAAACCATAGTAAAAAGGAAGTGAGATCCCCAATCTCTTCTACATTTTATCCTGAAGGCATCTCATAAAATAGGTTTATATCTAACAATTTTCACAAACATCAAGTCAATTAAGTAAGACACGGCTTAAGGCAAACTACTGAGGATTTAACAACTGCAATGATGCACTTTTTAATTGCGTTGTTTATCCATGCATAGTATTTTGTAAAGCCTTCTAAAAGCTCTACATATTTATTTTCCATTTAATTCTATGCATCTTCTTTTTCTTTTTAAAATACTGTAAGCATTAGAGAAGCAGTCTACAACTAACAATACAACCTAAATAATACATAACCCATGTATTATCTAAAATACATCATTTGTACTACCAACATAATAGCTGGCAGTGAAACTTTCTTGTATGCTAACTAGTGTGCATCGCCATGATTATTTGGGATGATAATGTGTGACGTGCTGTGAAAGTGTTTCCTTCATTTTTGGGGTGTTTTCTGTCCTGGCCCATCAAGTTGCATAGTGAATAGCCCGGACAGCTTGTGACAACACCACATTTAGCTGTCCTTCATCTAGCAAAACTAGTCATCTACAAAAACATACTGTACCTCAACGAGAATCTGGACAAGTGAATACATTTGTCCAGTCTACATAAGACTTTTTTGGAATATTGTCTCATCACTGTTCCTTTCAGACATTATATGCAGATTTTGTTTGGAAAGTAAAAAACAGGATTCATAACATAAACTGTCAGGCTTTCTTTCCATGATGGCTACCACATCTTAAAGTTACATACTTGCTGCTTGGCATGAGATATATGGATTGGGAGGAACTTCAGAGAATTTATCATCATATACGTCATAATTGCCTAACAAAAAAAAGATTAATCATAATCACTAGTCAAGAGGTAAACAGACGGAGTACTTTACAATAAAAAACATTTATCTTTTCCCACAATAACTAAAATGTATTCTGTTAAGTCTGTTAAGTCACCAATTGTATCTTTATCCCAAACAGGCGGGCCACACTTAATCAAAGAAGCTGACAACAATTATGATGGTATAAACTGAGACCTAATTAGGGTGTTTGTCAAACCTAATGACCCTGTGTAACTGCCAAAATTAATAATCAACATAATTTTCCTTCTGAAGAGCATATGATATTCCTCTCTAATTAATCCAGCAATGTCATGATATGACCTCAGTCTGTCTATATAGTTGAGTCATCTAGCCAGTCCATGAAAAAGCTAATGAAGTCTAATGAGCTTGCACACTATACCGTATAATCAACCAACTCGCCATGCATTAGTCCACCTCAATGCACTCAAGGAACAAGAGGCTGAAGGATGACACAGCTGTGAGGTTGAAATAAGCTAATGAGCATAATGGTAGACAGGCTGGTAAGGAAAGCTGGCTCTGTAGTGGGAGCTGAACTTGAGTGCATCACTTCACTATCTGACAGAAGGACCCTGAACAAACTGATCAACATCTTGGACAATGAGTGTCACCCACTCCTCCACAGCACTATTGTTAAGCAGAAGAGCCTGATCAGCTGGAGACTTCGCTCACTGCCTTGCACAACTGACAGACTGAGAAAGTCATTTGTCCCCAGGGCCATTGAACTGTTCAATGCCTCACTTAAGGGAAGAGGAGAGATAGACTTCTCTGCATAGTCTGTCTGCCTCTTCACCCCCTCCATGTTTGGATACTGTCTGTCTACTAGCCACTTTTACCACTGTCTTTATGCCTCACAGTTTGCGTGCTATATTAGCACATTAGCACATATGCATAACCCCCCCTCCATGCCACAGCCGAACTGTGGCCACACTTATACATTTTCTTTAAATAGTTCAATATATAGATATATAGACTTTACTTTATTTCTGCATTGTTGGACTTACTCATTTGCACTATCACCATGACCACAATCACCATTGCACTACCACCATGACACTCATTCACACAGAGCACCTTAGAGCACCTTACCATACCTTACTATGCACAGGGGTCATTCCACGTCAATTCAACCAGGGCCCACGCACTTAGGTCTCAAAAAATTCTGAAAAAATTACCAGGTGTACCTATGTTACCCAGGAGACACACTGTAAAATTACTCTTATGTAAGATCAATACTTTCCAAGATACAGCCAGTTTTACAGGGGGAGGGGGTGTCGATTTTGTTCGGGCTCTTTTTTTTGTCAAAGTTCACAAGCCCACAGCGCAAGAACTAAACCATGTAGGAGGCTCAAATTTTGCATGCTGGTACATAAATAGGAATAGTATGTAGCAAAATCATCACGTTTGGTCTGGATAATCCTGCATGGTCATAGCTGTCCCTCAAAGTTGATACAAATTTTATTGATGTTTTTGGCTGGGCTCTGTTTAAGCCTTCAGAAGACATATTTGTACTCAACATAGGCTCTTGATTTATTTTCCTTACTGAGATAAGTAGAAACACGCTACCACAGGTTACTCTATACAACCACAGGTGGCAGTGTGGTGACTCTATATAAAACATATTGATGTCAATGGGGCATTTTGCCCATGTTCAGGGTGGAAAATAAAAAAGAAAGATTTGCATAAGACAAGTCAAATTGGTGTTTTCAAAAAGAAGGGATCATGGAGAATCAGGAAAAACATATTTAAAAAATCTTTGTATATTCCCACAAGGTGTTTGGGTTCTCTGAAAATGAGAACCAAAATGATTTTTCAGACTTGTGAGGTCTGCTGTTCAGACCCTGAAGGGATTTATTTTCTGTTCATTGCTTTTTGTGAGAGTGTTTCTACTTATCTCAGTAAGGAAAATAAATCAAGAGCCTATGTTGAGTACAAATATGTCTTCTGAAGGCTTAAAAAGAGCCCAGCCAAAAACATTTGTATCAACTTTGAGGGACAGCTATGACCATGCAGGATTATCCAGACCAAACGTGACGATTTTGCTACATACTATTCCTATTTATGTACCAGCATGCAAAATTTGAGCCTCCTACATGGTTTAGTTCTTGCTTGTGGGCTTGTGAACTTTGACAAAAAAGAGCCCGAACAAAAATCGACACCCCCTCCCCCTGTAAAACTGGCTGTATCTTGGAAAGTATTGATCTTACATAAGAGTAATTTTACAGTGTGTCTCCTGGGTACATAGGTATACCTGGTCATTTTTTCAGAATTTTTTGAGACCTAAGTGCGTGGGCCCTGGTTGAATTGACGTGGAATGACCCACAGAGAATCACAGGCTCAGTCCCTGCCTCAGTCATTGCAAGCGCCTCTGATTGATTAATCACCACTATGTGGATACTGTTTTTAGAATTGATTGAGATTAAGTGTTAGTTAGTATAATTTGTATTTTAGTATATTTAGCATATTCTTTATCTTCTACTGTCCTTATTGCTTAGTTGTGTTTTTATATTATATACTTTAATTACTCTTTCTGCTGTTAAAGAATGTGTTTGTGTTGTCTGTATGCTGCTGAGACCTTGAATTTCCCCTGGGGATCAATAAAGTATCTATCTATCTATCTATCTATCTATCTATCTATCTATCTATCTATCTATCTATCTATCTATCTATCTCAAGCCTACCCACATGCTTTACTTCAGCCACTCACTGTGATCACTCAAGAAAACACAATGTGCTATTGCACTGAAACAAACAGCACTGACTGAGGACAGGAGTCCAACCAAGCAAGTAAAAGTAGGACTATTTAAGGTCAATGACATTTAGATGTTCAAAACTGGTTGACTGGACACTGACCCTCCCATCTACAAACAACAGGCTGTTTGCAAGTGAGAAGCAGGGCAGTCCAAGCAGCTTCCCAGTGGAGGCAGTGGCTGACAGTCAGTCTGTGATGGGGCCCTCCTCTAGCTCTGCTGCTGATGTAGTTAATGAGCTTTAATACGGCACAGCAGAGTTACACAAGCATCCAAACACACAAAGAAGGAAATAATATGCAGACATAAGGACAGGCAGCTTGTCCTCGGGCTGACTGGGCCCATTGGCTTGTGGGCATAGAGCTCATGAGGTGGACTCTCACACAGAGAGGGCGGTTGGTGTGCACTGTGAGAGATGTGGCACCGACAGGCATGTTCCTCTGGCGACACTGCTGGTTCAATGACTCTGAAGCAAGCGTGCTTTCAGTGGCATTATCTGTTTGCTCGCCTGTGTAGGTTTGTTTGTTTATCTTGTGCGGCATGATTGAATTGTGTAGCTCGAAAAGTGAAATGAAGGGGCCTCTCTGATTGGTCCTCTCTGCAGCGCTCCGAGCAGATAACGACCAGCGCGTGGCTTCATTATTTACGGGTGGCGCGGGCTGTGCTAACGCAGACGCGCTCAGACTGATAAACGGACCGAGTGCAATGACAACCCTCTAATGATAGCCGCCAGCACACAACTCTGCCAGGAACCATGGGGAGTTTGTCCCGCTATGTTGTTTGGGGTGGGGGGCGGGGTGGGTGGGTACGGGGGCATGGGGTGATTACTACTTGCTGTTTTGAGGTTTGTGATGGACTAGTTGCTGCAGAGGATTAACATCGGGGCTCACTCTCTGGTCCTCTCGTCTTCAATCTGACCACCCTGAGTTTGTGCGGATCGATCAGGGGTCTCAAGAGCATCCACAAGATCAGCTCGCTCAGTCAAACACCTACGGATTGCCTGCATCTCAAGCACCCGTGTGGATCACAACAAAGGAAGGGCCTGATTGATTTCCAACGACCTCTTCTAAACGGCTTTGTTTATCAAAGCTTGGGTAAGACAGAGCAGCACGAGCCACCTCGAGCACTAAGGGTGGACCCTGGGCAGAGGCGCTGGGTGTCATTACTTCCAGGATATTAATTCTTCTTTTCATTTTTTATTTATTTACTCATTGCTTTTCTTTTGTATGTAGCCATCTTCTAGAATAGACTCCCAGCCCACTGGAGACACTCCATGACTACACTGTATTAAAGCACATTTACAGGGGGGCCGCCTCTCATTCAGAGGAGACTTGCCTGAAAGATAATCAATCAGGTTGGAAGCGTTAAATGAGGCTCCTCTACTCGGCGCCCAAGTTGGGACAAAATTACAAGTTTTCTGATGAATGGGACGGGGCCTCGATTAATCAAGGGGAGTTTACGCTGGCTCATCTTTCAATGCAACACTCCTAATAGAGTCAACACTATAACTCAGTAAGAGCCATTGGCAAATGACAAGAGTAATACTGCAAGACCACAGTCTTCTATGATGAGCAGGGCGTCTAAAATATATGGAGATGCATCCTTTAGTTAACAGATATTAGCAACTGGCACCTTTTGCCAGCATACATCACCGAGCCTAATCATAAGAAAATGCTCCAAGATCTTTCTGAACAGTAGATCTACTTTACATCTAAGTACAAAGTGATATTGGATTTTTCTCAAAGCACAGAATCAAAGCAAACTAAGCCAGTGTAATGGGTTGTCATGCAGTTCTGCTGATATTTTCCATCATTGAATCATGCTATAGGAGGTGGCAATCCTTCCACTGACATGTCCTTCCTCCAGAGAGCAAGTGTCTCATAGTGGTGAGTCAACACAGAATGGAAAAAAGAAATAAAAAAAAGGATTTTCCTCTTCCTTAGAATTCTCTTCCTCATCTCCTTTTTGTGCGAGTGTCTCTGGGTGGTCTGCGCTTTGCTACGTGACTCATTTCACACAAAGCCTTCTTCAGTACTCCTGGGTAAACTAGTCTCATTATGCCTACTTTTCAGCTGGAAAACAACCAAAACCAACTCGGTGCGTTCTAGCGACTGGGGCGGCGTGCATTATCCCTAAGAAACAAGCCCCAGCACAATGCTTCCACCCCCACCCTTTCTCTCTCGCTAATGACAAATTAAGCATTTGTCGACTAAGTTATTCACAAAGACAGGAAATCCCTTTAGTTCAGCTGTTTAAGGCACCTGAGGTGGAGCAAGACAAAACCATAGTGAGCAGACAGCTGCTGGTTAATGTTGACGAATACTGAATGTAAAAAGCATGGCCTGTCAATCATTTATCTATTGTGATCCATGTCCTCGTGACGTCTCAACTGGCCTCGAACTAAAACATGTTGCCGCTCTTCTGTTATTCCCCACTGTTTTGCTTTAACAAAACTGACTAATTTGTGGGCAGCCGTGGCCTACTGGTTAGCGCTTCGGACTTCGAACCCTGACCAGTGGGCCACGGCTGAAGTGCCCTTGAGCAAGGCACCTAACCCCTCACTGCTCCCCGAGCGCCGCTGTAGCAGGCAGCTCACTGCGCCGGGATTAGTGTGTGCTTCACCTCACTGTGTGTTCACTGTGTGCAGTGTGTTTCACTAATTCACAGATTGGGATAAATGCAGAGACCAAATTTCCCCTCACGGGATCAAAAGAGTATATATACTTATACACAGTGTTGGGGAAGTTACTTTTAAAAAGTAGTGTTTGCTCGTTACTCGTTACTTACTCAAAAAAGTAACCCGTTACTTTATTTAGTTACCCTCTATGGAAAGTAACTTATTACGTTACTCGTTACTTTTACGTTACTTTAATGTTGCTCGACTTTGGGCAGAACCCAATATCTGTTCCTAAATTTGTAGGCCTACATAAAGTTCTACTATGGAGGACATAACAGGTATTTCTTTTGTGCTATTTATTATAAAAAAAAAAAATGCCACAAACAGAGCACTTGACAAGAAAACATTGGGCTTATAGGCTTCAACACCACCACTAAAGCCCTATGAAACAATATCAAATAACATAGCCTCGATTCATCTTGGGCATATAGGTGAACACAAAATATATGAGGGCTTATTTTATAGCCTTATAGTCTTTCATTAAACAGGCGCTCCTCCGAAATTTGGTGCAAAGCTAGTGCAAATCGTATCAATAGGCAGTTGAGTTAACGGCCTTGGACAAAATCAGGGCACAGTGTAGGCTACAACTAACACTCACATTCCTCCCCTTAGTTTCAACGAGTTCGAAGTAATGTCCATCCCTCAGAAGTTAGCGTTGGCTGCATCTCGCTTCATTGCCACCAGCCTGTCACGTACCATGTGAAGCTATGATTGCACTTCATGCTACCAGCCTCTGTCACGTAGGCTGCGTGGTGGAGCTTTCGTGCCTATTGGCATAAGCGCAGCGAGAGCTGAGAAAGCAGCGTCGCTGTCAAACCTGTCCCTAGGAAAAGTAACTTTGCGCCGATATGAAAAAGGAACTACGTTACGTTACCACTTGAAAAAGTAGTTACGTTACTGTAACTCGTTACTTTGTAACGCGTTACACACAACACTGCTTATACAATATAAATCAAGGAATTCATGAATTAGTGTGTGCTTATTAGAGTTAGAGTAGTGCACACCTGAAAAAATCCTTCTTTCAGAAAATAACTAGATGTACCGCAGAGTGGTACAAAATATGACCGCCGCCCAGTCCAGCACATTTTTTCCACAAAAATAAGTCACGCTGATAGGCATACAGTGCTGGCCAAAAGTATTGGCACCCATGCTAAAGTTGACTGAAAAGACGAATATAAAATCATCTTTTGGAAATTGATCTTAATGCCTTCAGTGAAAAATGAGGAAATATCTAACCTTTAAGGACACCAATTTTCTTAGTGTGCATCCTGATAAAGTTACCTTGGCCTTTGGAATTAAAATAGCCCCACATCATCACATACCCTTCACCATACCTAGAGATTGGATGGGTGTTATTTCAGTTAGCCTATTAGCTGGTTTGATGCTCATTGAGCTCAATGCAAATCAAACCAGCTAATAGGCTAACTGAAATAACACCCATGCCAATCTCTAGGTATGGTGAAGGGTATGTGATGATGTGGGGCTATTTTAATTCCAAAGGCCAAGGTAACTTTATCAGGATGCACAGTATTCTGGATCCATGAAATAACTGGCCTTTAAAAATAAAAATCTGCCTGTCTCTATGGGAATTTAACATAGGGGTGCCAATACTTATGACCCCAACATAGGGGTGCCAATACGTATGACCCCTGTATTTTAAGGAAGAACATTTATTTATTTATGATACATTATTCATTCACTAAGAAAATTGGTGTCCTTAAAGGTTAGATATTTCCTCGTTTTTCACTTGAGGCATTAAGATCAATTTCCAAAAGATGATTTTATATTCCTCTTTTCAGTCAACTTTAGCATGGGTGCCAATACTTTTGGCCAGCAATATGATTCTAACTGTCTCACTGATTTGCATTATGCTCACTCAATTCTCATGGTATCTGCTAGACAACAAGTACCAAAACATGATTAGTTCATAGATTTCACATGTAAAATACATTTTATACAACCCCACCCCCATCTTGCCTGTTCATAATTCTGAGAAATTCTTGAATTGTGTGCATGTGTGCGTGTACATGTTTATGTTTATGTGTGTATGTGTGCTTGTGCTTGTGTGTGTGCCTGTGTGTGTGCATGTGCATGCATGCGTATATATGTCTACTGTGTAAGTATGTGTCATACGTATGATTACTGTGTATGTGTGTGCGTGTGTATCTGTTTATGCACATGTGTGCATATGGAATGGGTTAACATGACCCATAAAAACATACGCAAAAATTGGTCATCCTAGGCCCTACGGTTCTCAAGATATTCACAGAAAATTCTGTTGGTGTACGGTCACTAAATGTACACATGAATTAATTTATTGTATGGCACCCCATGAACGAAAGTCCATGAAACTTGGCATGCATTCGGAGGGTGTCATAATGATCCTACACTTTCAATTTCATGCAGTTTTGACCATGTCAGCCAGAGATATTGTGATTAAAACACCTAATTTCTAGCTTTTTTTCGTTTCATTTTTAATTAGGTGGCGCTATACATGAAATAAGTGGTAATGGGATGGGTTGACATGGCCCCTTAAGACCAACATACAAAAAAAAGGTGGTCCTCCTAGGCCCTGTGGTTCTAGAGATTTCACAGAAAACTGTGTCTGGCCACCTACAGGCCAGTTGGTGTACAGTAACATAAATTAATTTATTGTGTGGCCCCCCATGAACGAAATTCCACGAAACTTGGCGTGCATTCAGAGGGTGTCATAATAATCCTACACTTCCAATTTCGTGCAGTTTTGACCATGTTAGGTCACAGATACCTGAGCGATTACAACACCTCATTTTTACTTTTTTGTTTTTAACTAGGTGGCGCTATACATGAAATAAGTGGTTATGGAATGGGTTGACATGGCCCCTTAAAATCAACATACAAAAAAAAGGTGGTCCTCCTAAACCCTACGGTTCTCGGGATATTCACAGAAAACTGTGTCTGCCCTACCCTCCTTTCGGGGTCCAGTCCAGCTGGGGCTACAGATCAACAAAACGAAAAACAATGGTTCCATGCTATCCATGTGGGGCGCGGCGGTCATAATAATAACAAAAAAAGGGCTGTATAAAGAACCTGAAAAGGCCCATTAAGGCACGAGCAGAGGCAAAATAATGGGACGTGTTCTTCTGTTCAGTAGACACTCAAGCCACAGGTAAACAGTTTTTTGCAAAATAAAGAGTGAGAATATGCCTCATGATAATACCTTTGATACTGTTTAAATAATAGAGTAATTAACATACAAGCACAATGTGCACATGTACAAAAGTACATCTATGTCAAGCATAGAGATAAAACAAAAGTGGCTTACAAAAGCAACTTGCAAAGCAAATGATTCTTTCTTGAAGCCAAATCTTTTCCACAAGAAATGTAATTAAATAACAACTGGATAAAAACATACGTGTCTGAAAATAAATGTGAAGAAGCATGCCTGCCCATGTGTTTGTCTTAACCCCCTGTCCCAGAGTGATAACTGAGGAAACCGTAAGATCTCTTCGTTATTCCACATCTGTGATCTACATTATCTTGGGTCCAAGTTTCACTTGATCAAAGCACCTGCTGAGAGTAAAGGAAGTTCAGTAGTGTGTGTGTGTGTGTGTGTGCTGAAATGAACTCTTGCAAAGTGGGGTTGCACTTCTGCACACAACACTGCAGGGGTGACCAGCAGAGAAACAAATGCAAACACATTTTCAAATAAAAGGCACGCAAGCTCCCTTTGTGCACAGCGAGCCAATAATTAAATTGCTCATATATTATATGTTATTATTGTACATCAGTAAAAATAGACCAGGGTTCTAAACTCTCTTAATTGTACCAGAAGCTAACCATATTCCTCATTACGGAGTTGAGAGAAAGTGCAAATCAAACACTAGAGCTTTGCAATAACACATTCCCCTCGCAGATGGGTGACCAGGGCCACATACAGTAGCCTTTCTCTTCTGAAATATTTCTCTAAATTAGATATCACGCTCATGCTATGCATATTTCTCTAAATTAGAGATCACGCTCATGCTATGATGTTGGTAATGACCACACCGATTTTCAGTTTGGTGCACTTATCCCGACAGATTGTGCACCTAAAAAAAACACACAAATAAACAACCAAAGCACAGAGATGACTGAGGGGAAGCTTGCTTTCGATCTGTAACACCTCCCCCACAAGCCCACCCTTACTCAAGGGATCCTTCTCAGAGTGTGCAGGAGGTCTTCTCTCTGCTCTGCACCCCTCCTGAGTGTGCCGTCCCAACATTAAACACTTAAAGGCCCAGATTAGCCAAGGAGAATGGGACCCATATTAGCCAAGGAGAATGGGACCCTGGGAGAGCATGGAGGCAGGGGACATAGTGCAGGCGTGGGATGTGTGATGCCACCCACCATTGTATATTCACCCCTGTGTGTGTGTGTGTGTGTGTGTGTGTGTGTGTGTGTGTGTGTGTGTGAGAGAGAGAGTGTGTGTACGTGTGTGTGAGAGAGAGAGAGAGAGAGAGAGAGAGAGAGAGAGAGAGAGAGAGAGAGAGAGAGAGTGTGTGTGAGAGAGAGTGTGTGTATGTGTGTTTGAGTGTGAGATAGAAAGAGAGAGAGTGTGTGTGAGTGTGCATTCACCTCCTGACCCCTGTCCTGCCTCTAGCCGTGGGCCAGATGAATGTAGAGGCAGGGTAATCAGCGGCGCTTTATTTATGAAGGTGTTTCCACTGGAGCAGGTGCACGGGTAAGGGCAGCGAGACATATGGCACATCAGGCCCCCAACCCCCTCCTGTGTGGCGCTGTCAGATAGCGGGGGGGTGACAACTCCCACACCACGTCCCAGCTGGGCCGCCCGTACAGGTACAGGTGAGGCCTGGCATGACGCTGGGTGGCACGCCGACAGCAGGTGAGGGGAGGACAGGCCCCTGTTTACGGAATGGCCTCAAAAAACGCCTGCTTGTCCCAAGGCCATTAGTCTGTGTGCATGTGCTCTCTAATGCTACCAGTTATGTCATCAAAATGCTCTTTTTCGTTTTCGTTGCTTTTTCTTATTTGTTTTCTGGTGTGTGAGGAGCAGTGCTGGGCAAGACTGCAAAAGACTGCGGGGCTAATCAGGGGGCAATGGGGAGAGAAACTTCTCTCTGTTTGTTTCATTAGCTGCAGAAAGGGCTTCCCATCACGCCATAAACAAACCCCTAATGAGAGCTCATTTGCTGCATATTGACCTCACTGAATGCCAGCAGGGTCTGACATTTGGGCGCCTGTGCCCTGTGGTGGCACTTTCGGGGGGGGGATGCCGACCCCGCGACTGACGCGGGCGAAGACTGCCGTCGCGAGGGGGGTGGAGGGGTGGGGAGAGGGGAGCCATAAACGCGGCGCTTGTGCTGTCGATCTTACCTGGATGGATTAGCATGGTGTGCACAGGCAGGAGCAGAACTGCCACATTACTACAGGAGGCTAGCGGCACGCAAGAGGAGACGCCATTATTGTGCCATGCTCACTTAAGCAGCCATTAACACAGAGGCTGACAAACACAAACACACACACACACTACCTTTCACTGGCTCTCCTCAAGGTGCACACTGAGCTGGCCACACTGCGGATATTGATCACTGGCTTTTAATTACACTCCATGTCCTTCAGGGTTGCAGCCGCTGTGCAGTGGGTGGAGGAGCACACAGCTACGCCCAGCGCAGCGAGCTGGACGAGTCGGCCGTGAGGAGGAGGTCACACGCCACCAGCCATAGGCTGGGCAAGGGTGTGTGTGTGTGTGGCTGAGCACTGGTGGTCATCCCCTGAGGAAAGGTCACGTCCAAGAGAATCTGGGAGCATCTGCGGAAGTCAGCGACGAGGGATGATGCGCTGCTGGGGAGCCGCCGCTGAGACGCCAAGCCCCTGCCCTGCCACCAGCACTCCACTCCACTCCACCTCTCCTCTCCTCTCCTGTCCACTCCACTCCTCCTCTCCTCGCTTAGCTCACTCGCTCGCCGGCTCCAGCGCCAGTCTTCCCCTGCTCTCCCTAATTGGGTCAGACTTATTAAGCGCCCACCTGCCAAGAATAGAACTCATTACAGACGCTGGCGGAGGCAGGGGGTCTCGCGCGGGTCACAGACGTGGCGACACGCCCACACTGCACCGGGAGCGCAGACTCCGGGCTTCGCCATCAGCAGCTTGATCAAGCTCCATCAGCGGTGTCACCGAAACAGAGAAGGGGCATCATGCGAGACACTGACACTCTGACAGTGAGGCTGAGGCGGAGGCTGTGGCGGAGGCTGAGAGTGCTCAGACACCATGGCAGACGGAGGACAGGGAGGAGCCCAACAAAGAGCGCAGCGACGGAGTGTGGAGGCAGAGACACAGGGACATGAACAAGGGAATAAATAATACACACAACAGAGAGAGAGACTTAGAATAAGAGACTACCAGAGAAGAGAAAGAGAGAGAGCAAGAGACTTAGAATAAGAGACTACCAGAGAAGAGAGGGAGAGAGAGAGAGAGAGAGAGAGAGAGAAAAGAGGAAGGGGGGGAGAGAGGGAGGGAAAGAGACTGCAAGAGACTCTTCTCATCAGGGGCTCCAGGGAAAAGGAAAAAACTAATGACTCCTGACAAACACATCACAACAAATATCGGTGTGGTGTCCTTTCCTCCTCCCTGCATCTTCAGCATCTCTGCTTCCTCAGTGGCGTGCCAAACCACACTGATCCACACGTGCTCAGCCCCCCTCCCAAAATAATTGGAGTAGCGAAAGCTCCAGGAATAAAGACAGACACCGTGGTGTAGGTTGAAAGGTGGGAGAGTAGAGAGTGTATCTACAGAGCAGCCGGGTGTTAAGGGAGAGGGAGGTCTATTTGCTATGCCGGAGGCGAGACTCCCCAAAGACACCAGTGATTATCACATCTTTTCTCACACAGAAGAGAGAGGGGGAAAAAAAATCAATCCCCCACCGTTGGACTGAAGAGTTATTTCATTTCTCATGATAAGTCTAAGCCCATCTCTCTCTCTTTTCTGGGTCTGCGATGCAATTACTGCTTTGGGGGGGGAGAGAGAAAGTCGTCCCTGGTTTGGTTTGTCCGACTTTTTGATCAACTACCAGGAGTAAGTTTGTGTAGTTAAGAGAAAAACCAAATAAAATGACTACTAAGCCCCTGGTCGCCATAACCATCCTGAGATCATCTCGGAGACTGGTGTAAGGGCGGAGGGGTAGGAGGAGGAGGAGGAGGAGGAGGAGGAGGAGGAGGGGTAGGAGGAGGAGAGGCGGAGTGGAGCGGCAGGCCCTGGGGCTGTAGGTGGTGGGGGCTGTCTGGGCGGGGGCTGTAGGTGGTGGGGGCTGTAGGTGGTGGGGGCTGTAGGTGGTGGGGGCTGTCTGGGCGGGGGCTGTAGGTGGTGGGGGCTGTCTGGGCGGGGGCTGTAGGTGGTGGGGGTCGAGGATGGATGCCTCTGGCCACTGGCACACGGGCGGAGAATGCCAAGCAGAGTGGTCTGCAGTGGTGCAGAGGGGTAATACTGAATCAGTGGGCACTGTAAACACAATAAATCAACTGGGCCCCGGCAGCACGCACCACTGCCTCCCTGCATATTCAATGCATACACACACACACACACACACACACACACACACACACACTTTCAATTCCATCTGCACATGACACAGCCACAAGGAAGGAGGGTCTGGTGTAAGCACAAATAAAAAAGCGGATGAAGGGACAGCACAGGGACACACTTCTTCACAAGAAGAAGAAGAAGAAGAAGAAGAAGAAGAAGAAGAAGAAGAACAACAACAGAAGGAGGGTGTGAAAGAAAAGAACGACGCAGAGAGGACGGAAAGGAGAGGGGGAGCGCGGGACAACAGAGACAGAGAGAGAGAGAGAGAGAGAGAGAGAGAGAGCGAGAGAGAGAGATAGAGAGAGAGAGAGAGAGAGATGCACAGAAGACACAGATGAAGGCAGTGAGGGGAGGAAAGGGACGAGTGATGGCAAAGCAGCAGCACCTCGGGAGATGAAGGATCAGAAAACGGGGCCGTCCATGACACGCACATGCTCTCACTGTTACAGCTTGACCAGACCAGGAGACGCTCGGTGGGGGGCTGCCATAAAGAATACTACTGGAGGTCTTTTCAGGACAGACAGAGACAATCATCTGAGCGAACAGGTCACACACACACAGACACGGCACTGAGAATGATGGACGTCTGGTCTGGCCTCTCTCCTCTTTGCCTTCCATGCTTTCACTCACGCCACTCCAGTCCAAGGAGGGAAGGGGAGAGATGGGGAGAGGGATGAGAACAGAACAGAGGAGAACAGAGAACAGAACAGAGGAGAACAGAACAGAGGAGAGCAGAACAGGAGAGAACAGAACAGATGAGAACAGAGGAGAACAGAACATAGGTGAACAGGAGAGGAGAGGAGAGGAGAGGAGCGGAGAGTAGAACAGGAGAGGAGAGGAGCACAGAGGAGAACAGGGAGAACAGAGAGTAGAGGAGAGACTCACCGGCAGCAAAAGGGGATGGCCACCAAAGTGCACAGGCAATGTCACCTTACAGCAGCTGCTGCTGTCATCACACTAATGCAGCCATGGCAACCCTGTGACCTTTGGAGTTAATGACGATGGAGGTGGCTCAGCGAGGACACTCTATGCAGCCCGAGGGACTTGCAGAGGTGTACACACACACACACACACACACACACACACACACACACACACACACACACACACACACACACACACACACACACACACAGACCAAAAAAAGATGCTCTGCAGCCCCTTACCTGAAAGTCCCTCTCCTCCAGAATCTCCTTCCTCCAGCGCACCAGGAAGGCAGCGCACACGTACAAGTGGAAGTGGGAGAATCCCTCTGGCTCTGCCTGCAAGAGGAGAAGCAAGGTGAAAATGACTGGCTCGAATATTCCAATAGATTCTTCACTCATATTATTTCTTATATTTTGCATTCACATCTCAGAATACAGTATAAGCCTTGGGCAAGTAGCATAATTTAAATTCCCTTGGACATGGCTTTACCTTGACATTTCAAATAATATTCACATCAACAGATGAACCTGATATAGTAGAGTGTTTGCTCAACTTAGTGATTTACATTTATGATGGCTACCAGAGAAATACCTTCTGCCGACTTTTTGACCTTTTTGACCTTTATTCTTTCTAGCTTTTTTTTTAATCCACTCATTACATTACTCAAGCGGTCTTTATTGTACAGAGAGAGCAGGCATTAAAGGGCAGACGAAAACAAGATGTCCTACTATCGCTGCGCCTCTCTAAAGGCCTATCTGGGCGGTGATAAGGCAGCCCTTCAGTCGCGCCTCCAGCCTCCGCCTGGGAAACACAGTCAAGTGGCTGCCGATAAGCCTCCACCTAAACGCGAGCAGATAAGCTATCTGAGCCCCCCTGTATCCAAGCACTGCCGTCTCCTCATCTGCATATGTACATATTATGGCAGCACAAAGCTGCAGTCAAACAGCCCGCATCACCCCATGCTGACAGCAGAGCTGATGAGGCGGCAAGCATGTGGAGGGACTGAAGGAGCAACGCCAGCAGAGAGAGAGAGAGAGAGAGAGAGAGAGAGAGAGAGAGAGAGAGAGAGACAGAGAGAGAGAGAGAGAGACAGAGACAGAGACAGAGAGAGAGACAGAGACAGAGACAGAGAGAGAGACAGAGACAGAGAGAGAGAGAGAGAGAGAGAGAGAGAGAGAGAGAGAGAGGCCAGATGTACTAATGCTTTGTGGCCATTTCAAGGTATTTGTTTGTTTCAATAATCGTGTAAAATCATTGCAAGGTATGTACAAAACAGGCTGCAATGATGTAAAAGCATAAACTGCCTGTCGCTGGAGCTGAAAGTGCAGATTGCGATTGTCATGTCATGCATATGAGGATCCAGGGAAAGTGGGAGTTTAGCATAAAAGAGATGGGAGGAAGAGTAAAAGGCCTAGTTATGTATTCAGCGGTATGTACAAAGACTGCTCCTGAAAGCGCCGCGTCCATTCTGCTTCTAAATACTTCCGCTTTGTAAAAGCAGGTGTTAATCCACATTGCAGTTCAATGCGTCAATAAGAGAACCTTTCAAAGACAACAGAATCGCTATTTAGAACACCAGTTTTGTGGTGAAAGTATTTGTAGTACCAAAAGCAACCTTAACTTTGGGCTGGCCTTTCGTGATGTCTTACTTTCCGTCATTCACTTAAACTTTCCTACTTGCTAGATTTGACCAATCTTCCATAGCCTACGTGCACAAGTAGTTTGAGTAGAACTACTGATCTTCATTATTTCCTGCTTGTTGACATCTTATCATGTATGGTATTATTTCATGATAGCTAAGCGTTTGATTCTTTTTAATGTTGTCATCAGTTAACTTCATTCAACTGCGGCTTGTAGGCGCTGCCATTCAGTTGTGGACGTTCAGAATTGCGTTTATGGGCGGAGAAGGGCAGAGAAAGGCGCAGTTTACACTAAGGATTGAACGATTGATAAATACGACGGAAACTTGGGTCTGACAGCGCTCGCAATCTGCGGTGTGTCCATGGCGCTGGTAACGCTACGTTTGCAAATGTACGTACATCTGGCCCAGAGAGAGAGAGAGATGTATTTGTGTGTTTACACTGCACAAACTCAGCCCTGACACCTGACGCGTTTGCCTGGCATGGCACGGCACGCAGGCTGTTTGGTGGGTGGGCGAGTAGAGTCCAAACATGCGCAGGAATGTGAGGAGCATATGGCTGGGCTGAGCGAGCCGCTAACGCCACAGAGTCTGCTGGGAGCTCGAGACGGAGACGCAGACGCAAACACAGACGCAGGCAGGACAGGATCCTCTCTTATGCCAGACACGGATGGAGCTTAATGAAAATCAATGAGTGCATTCCTTCACACCCATAAACAGGCAGGACGGCTCCACCTCCAAGGGTAAATGAAGGCAATGGAACCATTCCCACTGCGTAAAAAAAAAACAGCCTTTAACACACACGCCACTCTGACAGTGCGGAGAAGCACAGACCCGTTTGTGCATCACACCTAGCCGAATTCCCTTGCTGTCCTTTTTACAGGTCCACTCATCAAAGAGTTTGCGCAAGCGTGAAATCCACTTCTTTAGGACACATCTTTAGGACTGACATAGGGCCAGCTGCATGCGTCACAGTGCATGAGCCACATGACCTATTCGCTCAGAGACCACTCAGCACTCAGACATTTCATACTTACATGAACATTGATCAATTTAGCAGATGTTTTTATGTAAAACACTCAGTATGTGTTCCTTATTTTGTATCAAACCTGTGATCTTGGGGTTAGCACCTTGCTCTCCCATCTATTCACTACATTTAAAAAAAAAAAAAAAAAAAACAATCCAAAAACAACCACGTCATTTGAATACAAATGGAACTGATTGCAAACTATAATTCCGAGAACTGACAGAGTTGTCCTCTTTGGTTATTTTTAACATAATGGTCTTTGCTTCCTCTAAAATCTCCAGCACCTTGCTCTCCCATTTGTGTCACAGGAACATTTATTTAAACAAAATAAAAAATAATAAATAATAATTCAAAACACACCAGAGAAAAAAATGATTACCGATGGAATAGAATGACTTTAACCTGATGATTCAAAGGTCATTTTTTAACATAGCTGTTTTGCTGATGACTTGGTCAACATGCTCTGTGCTAGGTGAGGAGGATGTGCCTTCCTTTATGAGGTTACTCAGGTCTGTGTGTGTGTGTGTGTGTGTGTGTGATGAGGGCTTAATAAATGGGCACGCTAAAAGAATGGCAAGCGCTCCGCTCTGCAGCCTCATTTGCGCTGGAACTCTGACACACTTCAGTGTGACACACCTAACCCATCTTCAAGAGCCGGCATGCACCCAAAATGCCCATTTCTCCTCTGGAGATAAAAAATGCCCTTCATGATATACAGGTGTACTAGAGAGCCCTGGGAAACACACACATTTGCTTTGTGCTGAAGCAGCTCTCTGCCTTCCCCAGCTTTGACATCTGGGACATATGCTAAACACCAAATGCAACACCGGAGACGTCTAAAGGTTTTGTTGGACACATCATTTCATAACAGCGGTCAGGTAAAGGTTTTGTTGGACACATCATTTTATGCTAACAGTCAGACAAAGCAAAGCCCTCAGAGAGGAACAATAATAACAATACCCTACTGCCAAGTAGTCAGTGTGTAGGGTAGAGCCCCCACATTGATAAGGAGTTCAGTTCAGAGAGATTTATTCATCACATAGTTACACAGTTATATATAACAAGCAGTGAAATGTAAACCTGGTTAGCTTCATGACTGTAAAGTAGAAAGAATTTAAGTAAAACAGATAGTTAATAGACAGATAGTTAAAGCAGAAGTTAATAATAAATAATTCAATAAAATAATAAAGTGACATGAACAATAATTCAACAACAACTCACTCAAACCTGCAGCACCAAAGGCCCTGGAGAAGCAAGACGACAAGCAGTGCAAACAGTACATACATGTATACATGCAGTTGGGGGCTTGGGCTACCTTTTTGTCCACGAACCTTCAGACAATACTCCTTAATAAAGCAATCCTCATCATCAACTGTTCTCAATGAGCATATGCACAACTGCAACCATGGCACCTTAACCAAGCATCAACACACATAGCACTGATGTGACTAACTACTGCACGGGACATCTCTGTAACAGACAGAAGACTCCGTCTCCCTCTCCTCAAAATGCAGACCAAACTCATCTGACCCATCCATAACCTCCAGAAGAAAGGGGGGGTTAAGGAAATGAGAGAGAGATAGAGAGAGAGAGAGAGAGAGAGACGGTGTGAGAGAGAGCAAGGGAGAGAGAGAGAGAGTGAGAGTCAGTGTGAGAGAGAGAAAGAGAGAGAGAGGGAGAGCGAGAGAGGAGAAAGGGCAAGCAGCTTACAGACAGAGCTACTGTGAGTTATGTCCTGGGTGATGATTGCCTATTGGTCTAACCTCCCAGCCTTAATCAGAGGCGTTGAGGGACTGGCTGTCCAGGGGGAGGATGGGGGGGGGGGTAAGGCCTATCACACTGTGACACACCGCTGCCGTGCTTTATTACTTTATTTACTCCCCTAACTGCAAGATATGAAGCACAGACGGGAGGACAAATCCCCTTTGTCCTCAGCACATACACTGCACGAAGTGTGTGTGTGTGTGTGTGTGTGTGTGTGTGTCTGTTTGAAAGAGAATGTGTTGCGCCTTCCTGAGAGATTCTGTGTGTGTCTGAGCCTTCTGAGTAGCAATTCTCCAGGCTACTTAACATATTTGTGAGGTGCGTGTGGGTGTATATGTGTGAATGTGTGTGTGTGTGTGTTTGTGTGTGTGTGTGTGTGTAGTACATTCTTTAAACATTCATCTCTAAAAGTTTGCTCTATGTGTAGGTTACTCTCTAATCCTCTCTTTGAAACACACACACACACACTTCTCGGGCCCTGTGTGTGGGGGGCATATTGGTTTCCATGTGTATGTGTCTCTGAGCCTCTGCTCCTCTGCAGTTGATGCCTGGTGAGTAACCAGGAGAGTGATGACCACTCAGCCTTAAAGCCAGTGATTAGCCACATTCTGGCACTCTCTATTTCCCCTCTCACACACACACACTTTATTTTGCACTTGCAAGATTAGAGGGGGAGAGAGGCCAGGCAAAGTCGGAAGTGAACAGCATCTTCATGGAGGGGGGCAGGCCTTCCCTTACAATGGCTGCAAGATACTGCTGCCCATCAAACTGTGGAGTAATGCAGCGTTATGGGCTAAAAACTGCTGTGGCAGGTACTACTAGGACTGCTCTCCTCCAAATACACCACTCATTTGGCCTTAAAACAGCAGCTCACTCTACAGTATATGGCAAAAGTGCATTAGCATCTCCAAAGAGCCGAGTATTCTCTTTACACAATTCCAATCTTTCACATGCTAGAAATCGACAGGAGGTCTAGAAGTGTTCGTTATTCCTCAGAAAGTTTCGAGCCTACAGACAATCCACACAGTGCTCATAACTACGTTTCAAACTGCCCACATGTAGTGCTTATGCAGTTAGTGCATGCTTCCCCCCCATCCACTGC
Source organism: Alosa alosa (assembly GCF_017589495.1). Lineage (NCBI taxonomy): Eukaryota > Metazoa > Chordata > Actinopteri > Clupeiformes > Clupeidae > Alosa > Alosa alosa. The sequence goes on from NC_063205.1 coordinate 4,853,856, forward strand.
TGCTTGGGCTTCTAGTTCATATTAAATTCACTTTCTACTCAGTACTTGCACAGATCTAATACAGTTGAACACGTGTACAGGTGTATGGGGGCTAATAGTCCTTCTCTCAGCATGTCCTCTTGGGGAGGATATCTTAAGCGGAGGCTGCGCCGTACGCACGTGGGCTTCAGGCCGACGCCATGCTTCCCCCCTGACCTTTCCCGACCCACGGGAGGCCCGCGCTACATCACCACCACCGGCCGCCATGTGCACGTGTGGGCAGCGATCAGACGCGGCTCAACACATGACGCCACAGGGGGCCCCCCAAGTCAGCCGCCTCCATGTATAGCAGTGGCCCACAAATGCCCACTGCCCCTTTAAGGGGCTCTGCTGTGGTGGAGGAGAGAGCGCCTTAAGTGAGCGAGGCTCTGTAGGAGAGGCACAGGGAGGGTAGGGGGGTAGGGAGCGCTGGGTGTTTTTATAGAGAGAGAGGGCAATGAAATATTGATGTTCCAGGCCGCATGGCTGACCCCAGCCCTGCCTGCTGGGTATTGGCTTTTCTGTGTCAGAAAACAGAGGGCAATCATTAGGACGGCCCTGGGGATGGGTAAGGGGCCCGGGTCGGAGGTCCAGGAGCCTCCAGGGACCCTCTTTACGACAATGCCCTCCAGCGCAGCGCTATATCTGGATTGGCAGCCAATGAAAAGTGCATGAGGCTCGCTGCGGGAGCTCGGTGGAGCCAACGGGGAGGTGTGCGTTAGGGGGCAGGTGGCCAGGGCCGAGTCAGTCTGCCCAGACTATCACACTTTTGAGCAGCGCTGGCTAAAAACACAGGCAACCACACTACCAAGCAGGGCGCCGACCTGTGAACACAGCTTTGAGCATTATTCAGAAGAGAGGACTGAAAAGATTTCTTCATTCAGAAGAGGAGAAGAAACTCCAGAGAAGCATCCACATGAAGAATATGTCTAGAATCAGCCCACTAGGCCTACATGGAGGTACATAGTAGCCTTACGTACACAGTGTAAGAGACTGGAGTGTGCTAGAAATGAAGGAGCAATGACAGTCTGTCATCCCCTTAGCATCGGCCCAATCCCACTACAGTCTGTCATCCCCTCAGCATCGGCCCAATCCCACTACAGTCTGTCATCCCCTCAGCATCGGCCCAATCCCACTACAGTCTGTCATCCCCTCAGCATCGGCCCAATCCCACTACAGCTGCTGGGCGCCTTGAGCCTCTCTGCTACAGCTCACTGCGGTCTTCTTCCCCAGGACAGCCTGGAGAAAAATCACCATGCTCCTTAGCACCCCCAACGTGCTAAAGCACATTCACACCATGGCACTTGTTAATGGCACGCTTGGAAAACGATCCGGGCAGCCCTTTCTCAGACTCCATCGGAGTTGTAACACATAGGCTTGTGAACGCCCAAAGCAAAGAAAAGAGGAAGAAGAAGAGGAGGAGGAGGAGGAGGAGGAGGAAGGGAAGAAAAGTGTGTAGTGGGAGCCGAGGCTCTAGGGACGTCCTTGCACAGCTCTAGCAGCTACTAGTTTGCACTGTAATGAACAGTGATGGCAAATTCAGCTGGCTGTCTGACTCGCAGCAGTTCCCCATATGCTGCTCATAAAGCCGTTCTGCAGCTCACTGTGTTGGGACTGCGGACAGATCAGCCGTGCTCACTAGTAGCCCTCTCTCACAGTCAGCTCTCGGAGCTTCACCCACTCAACAGCAGCCCCACACACACAAGCCCCTCACTGTGTGGAGTCAGCCGCAGGCCTCTCCTGCTGGAGACTCTGCTTCTATGGAAATGGAATAGTGTACATGCAAAACACACACACACACCATTGTTACATTTTGTTGACAAAAACCAGTGTGAAATGTGTAGAGGAGACTGCTCAAGGGGACCTTTCAAAAAATACATCCTGTGGGAAACTGTCATATTGGCATGCAACTCTTCCTCTGCCTGCCTGCCTGCTCCACAGCCTCATTCCCTTTCATCGCGAGACAGCTCAATAATTTATTTGCACTATTGATGTGCGTGCGGGCGGGAGGAGGCGTTGGTCATTTGGCAAAGACAATCCGCACCTCACCGGGGTACATGCAATGTCATGACACTGAGCAGGAAATCACACAATTAATTCAGCCTAGCTATGGGCAGAGGTTAACAGCCCGAGGACATCCTGCAGGCGCTTCTGTAACTGATGAAATCCCCTTGACAGACAAGACACCTGCAGACCTGATGGACCGGACACATGAGGGGCAAGTGCAAAATGCAACTGGCCATTAGATGAGGAGCCAAGTGGAAATGATGCAGAGCCTTGTCCATGTCTTCTTCACTGACTACTAATGCTTTATCACGCCTACTTCACCATCACACTAACAAGATCCTTCTGGCAAAATCAAAACTAAAACTCTAAAGCGTGCTCATACTGCATCCATGAGTGATCACACCCAACCAAAGATTCTAGAACTCTGTTTTAGAATCTTTGCACCCAACTAATATTTATTGGCAGATGAAGTTTTGCATGGTCAAATATATGTGTATAAAGGTATGTATTTGCCGATGAGGTTTTGCATGGTCAAATATATGTGTATAAAGGTATCCCATCCCGTTCTCAGCAAAAACACGTCTTCTTCGAAGACGAAATATGCAGGAATACTTTGGAGACTGTCAACCGCAGAGCCACAGTGACCAGGGTAATGGTGACCCGAGTTCAGCAGTGACCAGGGTAATGGTGACCGAGTTCAGCAGTGTACGCATATGCAGAGCCACAGTGACCAGGGTAATGGTGACCGAGTTCAGCAGTGTACGCATATGCAGAGCCACAGTGACTAGGGTAATGGTGACCGAGTTCAGCAGTGTACGCATATGCAGAGCCACAGTGACCAGGGTAATGGTGACCGAGTTCAGCAGTGGACGCATATGCAGAGCCACAGTGACCAGGGTAATGGTGACTGAAGTCAGCAGTGGACGCATATGCAGAGGATTACAGATGCACTTCAGAAAGACAAAATGAAAGACCATGGAAATGAAGGCGCTGACTGAATTTACATCTAATTTAACCACTTTTACAGCTATTAGTAAGACAAACCGTATAGGCCTTGCTGCTTCATTTAACACCTAATCTGAGAAAAAAAAAAACTGAATCCTCATTATGTTAATAAGAACGTAAATAAGGTTATTGGTAATAAATTAGATATGGAATATTCTAATATATATAATATTATATATATTAGAAAAAGACACCAAATCTTGAACATTTGGGCTTTAGCTCTGATAAAAGCTCAGTATGAACTGCTGCCTCAGGTGAGGCATGACTAATAATTGCTCCATGTAAAGTACACCTCACTTGATTAAGTATTCTCACTGATCTCTGCATTTAATAGGTGGGTAACTAGCCATATATCCACAACATTTTTAATGGTAAATATGCAGAAGCGCACGTGCGCACACACACACACACACACACACACACACACACACACACACACACACACACACACACACACACAGCAGATGGCATTAGTGCAGACACAGCACAGGAAAGTACCACCTTGGGACTGGTACCGTTCTCAGGTTAAACTACTCTGTGAAGTTGCAATAAGAGACAGCGCAGCTCTAATGAAGTCATTAGTGTGATGTTGGGTGTGATGAGTGATCACACCCAACCAAAGATTCTAGAACTCTGTTCTAGAATCTTTGCACCCAACTAATATTTATTGGCCGATGAGGTTTTGCATGGTCAAATATATGTGCATAAAAGGTATCCCATCCCGTTCTCAGCAAAAACACGTCTTCTTCGAAGACGAAATATGCAGGAATACTTTGGAGACTGTCAACCGCAGAGGTATCCCATCCCGTTCTCAGCAAAAACACGTCTTCTTCGAAGACGAAATATGCAGGAATACTTTGGAGACTGTCAACCGCAGCCCCAAAAACTTGCTCTGATGTATATCCAATATTTCAAGAGTCAGCAAGAAACAGTGGGAGACATTGTGGTCATTCCTGAGAACACAGGCCAGTCAGGTTAACCGATTCTCATCCCCCCTGCACACCAAATGCCTGAATCGAAGTTTCTGACCTAGCAAAGTGGTGAGACATTATCAGACACATTTACTAATTGGCTGCACTGTTGCGAGCAAAACCCATTAAAGTTTAGCCCACTGGATGACTTTAACTCCTCACTATGGCTGAAAGAGCTGAACTTGAGTCTACTGCAGAGGCAAGCATTTCATCTGCTGTGGCCTGGGCTGCACGCTCCAGTGGAGGAGTCAGGAGATAGCTCCCTATTCCCTAACACTCCCAACTTTGAGATGCTCCAGAAGGAATTTCTGCCTCCAGCACTTTGATGTGGACCAAAGGCTGAGGAAAATGGGATATAATGGGACCTTGGGAGTCACCGGATGCAACCAACAGAGAATAGTGTAGGCATTACTTAGAAAGATTCAGGATAGATTCCGAATAGGGGAACTATACCATATACCGTATTTTCCGGACTATAAGTCGCACCGGAGTATAAGTCGCACTAGTCAAAAAATGTGTCATGAAGAGGAAAAAAAACATATATATAAATATATATATGTTGCACCTGAGTCGCAGGACCAGCCAAACTATGAAAAAAAGTGTGACTTATAGTCCGGAAAATACGGTATTTACTATATTATCTAGGTTCCAGTTCAAGCTGGGCTATGAAAAACGCCATGAGACATGTTCATATGCTACGGAGCTATATCAATAAATCTCAACTGAACAGAAAAAGAAAAACTGTGATTCACATCTCAATAATTACAGAGTGTTGTTACACAGGCCTCTGAGCACGCACTAGCTGCTCAGTTCTTGTTTACCATTCATACCAAGCAAGCCTGTGAGCCTTCTAGGTTTCCCATTTGGGGATTTGAAACAGTGCTCAGAACTGGCCCCGTTGCAAACTCTCTCTGCAGTGCAGTGGCTTTCCATTCAAATGTTTATGTGCTGACAAAGGAAACCATTAAGAGAATTTCTTTATATCAGTGACCTCTTCTTTTACTCACATTAAATTTAAATTAAAATTGATCCTGGATCAGCTAATTAAAAGATGAGCTTCACTTTTGTAACCTTGGTAAACAGCTAAGTCAGCCAGTTTATTAAAAATAAGTGCTTAGACCAATGTAACTTACTACATTACTTTTGTCTTTTAAATGTTCATGCAAGCACTCTACTGGAAAAAAACGAAACAAAACAAAACAGATGAGAGAAGATAGTAGGTCTGGTTCCAGGAGCCCCAGTGACCAGGGTAATGGTGACCGAGTTCAGCAGTGACTAGGGTAATGGTGACCGAGTTCAGCAGTGACTAGGGTAATGGTGACCGAGTTCAGCAGTGACTAGGGTAATGGTGACCGAGTTCAGCAGTGACCAGGGTAATGGTGACCGAGTTCAGCAGTGACTAGGGTAATGGTGACCGAGTTCAGCAGTGACCAGGGTAATGGTGACCGAGTTCAGCAGTGACTAGGGTAATGGTGACCGAGTTCAGCAGTGACTAGGGTAATGGTGACTGAGTTCAGCAGTGTACGCATATGCAGAGCCACAGTGACTAGGGTAATGGTGACCGAGTTCAGCAGTGACCAGGGTAATGGTGACCGAGTTCAGCAGTGACTAGGGTAATGGTGACCGAGTTCAGCAGTGACCAGGGTAATGGTGACCGAGTTCAGCAGTGTACGCATATGCAGAGCCACAGTGACTAGGGTAATGGTGACCGAGTTCAGCAGTGACTAGGGTAATGGTGACCGAGTTCAGCAGTGACTAGGGTAATGGTGACTGAGTTCAGCAGTGACTAGGGTAATGGTGACTGAGTTCAGCAGTGTACGCATATGCAGAGCCACAGTGACTAGGGTAATGGTGACCGAAGTTCAACAGTGACCAGGGTAATGGTGACCGAGTTCAGCAGTGACTAGGGTAATGGTGACCGAGAGTTCAGCAGTGACAGTGGTAATGGTGACTGAGTTCAGCAGTGCACGATATGCAGAGCCACAGTGACTAGGGTAATGGTGACCGAGTTCAGCAGTGACTAGGGTAATGGTGACCGAGTTCAGCAGTGACTAGGGTAATGGTGACTGAGTTCAGCAGTGTACGCATATGCAGAGCCACAGTGACTAGGGTAATGGTGACCGAGTTCAGCAGTGACTAGGGTAATGGTGACCGAGTTCAGCAGTGACTAGGGTAATGGTGACTGAGTTCAGCAGTGACTAGGGTAATGGTGACCGAGTTCAGCAGTGACTAGGGTAATGGTGACCGAGTTCAGCAGTGACTAGGGTAATGGTGACCGAGTTCAGCAGTGACTAGGGTAATGGTGACCGAGTTCAGCAGTGGACGCATATGCAGAACCACAGTGACCAGGGTAATGGTGACCGAGTTCAGCAGTGGACGCATATGCAGAGGATTACAGATGCACTTCAGAAAGACAAAATGAAAGACCATGGAAATGAAGGCGCTGACTGAATTTACCTCTAATTTAACCACTTCTTACAGCTATTAGTAAGACAAACCGTATAGGCCTTGCTGCTTCATTTAACACCTAATCTGAAAAAAAAAAAAAAAAAAAAAAAAAAAAAAACAAATCCTCATTATGTTAATAAGAACGTAAATAAGGTTATTGGTAATAAATTAGATATGGAATATTCTAATATATATAATATTATATATATTAGAAAAAGACACCAAATCTTGAAGCTTTAGCTCTGATAAAAGCTCAGTATGAACTGCTGCCTCAGGTGAGGCACGACTAATAATTGCTCCATGTAAAGTACACCTCACTTGATTAAGTATTCTCACTGATCTCTGCATTTAATAGGTGGGTAACTAGCCGTATATCCACAACATTATTAATGGTAAATATGCAGAAACGCACATGCACACACACACACACACAGCAGATGGCATTAGTGCAGACACAGCACAGGAAAGTACCACCTTGGGACTGGTACCGTTCTCAGGTTAAACTACTCTGTGAAGCTGCAATGAGAGACAGCGCAGCTCTAATGAAGTCATTAGCAGGGAGGCTACCTCTGTCCCTCTGGTCCTGCAGTCGGACTCCCCTCTCCTGACAGCCACTGCACCATGGCTTGCATGGGTAATGCCACTGCACCATGGCTTGCATGGGTAATGCCACTGCACCATTTGAGCCCATTAAGGGCCTATTTGCTAGAGCAGTTAGCCATTCCAAAAAAAAAACCCTGGGATTCACATATTGTCCTAGCATCCAGTCAAACATCCAGACAAGTCAAATTCTGTCTCGACATCTGATGGACTGGGCTGAATTAGAGTCTCTGGCCAGCACCGGGCAGAAAACCAGCAGCTCCTCTTGGACATCTTAGAATAGAAGGAGGGGGCTTAATTGGTTCAATTACAGCAGAAATTAAATACTCTGATGGAGAGGGACCTCGGAGGAAGTGGGCCATAATGACCATAATTGGTCAGTGCATCCATATTAGGGGTTTTTAATCAAGTTACTGAGGAGCGATCATACGGATTTGACAAATGAACAGCCACATGGAGCCTGCATCCATGTGGAATCCAGAAGCAGGCTCTCTACCACAGCCTTCCCATCGGAGAGGCTTCTATGTTTAGCTCTGAGGCTCTCAATGCAAACAAAGGCTTCTGCAATCTATACTTGCCCCACACTCAAATGGTACATGTACTTTACAAAAGCTTTTACTTATGTCCGTTTTCATTTACAGGAAAGCACTCAACAGAGCTCGACAGACATCTGAAAGCCACGTTTATGCAACAGCAGGTTTATGCAACATGTATGCTCACCTCTATAGAAACCCCTAAACAAACAGCTATAGGGATGACGACGAGTAGTAGAAGCATTAAGTACATGAAGCGGGAACGCATGCCATATTCTTCTAAGAGATAGCCAGCTGGCTGCAGCATGCTGTTTTCAGGGGCTGCATGAAATATTCATTCACGAAACTCGGCTAATTCTGGCCATCAGGATCTTTAAGGTGAGCTACTATGACACAGATTGTTATGGTGGGCAAGGGAGGGTGAGAGCCAGCAGTCATTTTCACTCAATTTGGTTATGCATTAAACATTCATGGGATGAATTTCATTCTATTTCTGGCCCCTGTTCTGTTGAGGAATACGCAGCCCAGTAGAAAAATAAGCTAAGGTAAGCTTAGCTCAGTCTACCTAGAAGCGGGTATAGGCAGAACCTGGAGAAATGTGGATGAATGTGGAAGAAAGACGTTGTGTTTCGGTATGCCTCACCACTGTGACATGAGCCTCATGAGCCAAGCTAGGAGTTGTTAAGATAAGAGAATATAACTGTATTTGTCCCACAGAGATGCTGGTCTGTGCAAGAGCAGCTCACAGCACTGTACAATAGTGTGTGTAGGAGGGCCTGATAAGAGGACCACACTCCCGTAACTGGCAGGGTACAGCTGATGTTTCTCAATGCTCCTTTCCAGACAGGCACCTCCATGGCAAGGCTGCAAGGTGCTCTACTTTTTTTGGGGCCGCACATGACAAACGGAGGCTGTGTTTTTTTTTTTTTTTTTGTGAGAAAGACAGATGGAGGGAGGAGTTGGTCTCGGAGGACAAGTTGTTGGCGATGTGTTAACCGGCCCATAACACTGCCGCGAGTAACTCAAGCGCAGTCGTTAGCACAAAAGGTCAACCTCTCCACATTTAATTTCCCATCTCTGTTCCCGCAGGGTGAGCAGCTGATTTAAGCTCGGCGTGTCGCTGCCCACCTCCCCTCTGCTCCGGCGCGCTGAGAGAGAGGGCTCTTTGGGCTGAGGACCTCCTCCAGGCACTTCACTGCTCCTGGGACTAAGAGGGTGCTCCTGAAGATAATCATTAGCCTTTGAAAAGGAGTGTGTGAGGCCCATCTGCAAATATTCACTTGGCAAATATGCATTCCTGCGTTTCTGAAGAGAGAGAGATGAAATGCCACTGGTGAGCGATGGAGGTGTTGACGCCTCCAGAACCTCAGTCGATTATCGTTTACATAATCATAATGCTAAAGCCTGAAATACATGGTGTAGCGTACACAGTTAAACACATGCTGTGTGAGCAGCCAGGCCCTCTAATGACCTTTCTTACTCTAGATTCTCTGTAGTTTCATCTGTGGACTAGAAGGGCACTCGGAGAGCACTGACCTTTGCCAAGGCCAAATTGCGAAATCTCTGAATGAGCTCTTTCTTCAGCTGTTACACCTTTCCATCAAGTGTCATGGAAATCAGGTTGGCAGTTTTTATGTAATCCTGCTTACAGCCAATTAAAAAAAAAACACACATGAAAAACGGCTTCCTTTGTGGAGGTAATACTATAACATATGCAGAGGGGATCTAATTATATCCTCACCAAATTTCAGCAGCAATTAAGACAACTAATCACTTAATACAGTTTAATGTGTATAATACATTACTTTTTGCAGAGTGCATCTCCCCTTTTTACTTTGGAGAGTGGACAATCAATATTGTGTATTAAGTAATATCCTTGCATTATTGACTTATGCCTCACCTAACAAGTGAGAGCACTCTCACTACCAAAGTACACATGTCAACAAGCATCCCAATCAATGCCAAGGCTGCCCTCCATCTCCGCACTCCACCCAGGCCACTTAGAGCCATTCACTGGCATGTCTGGCTTCTTTAGAGGTGTCCTGGTGTACGTTTAATCAAGGTGGACAGACATTCACTCAAGCAGTCCTCTGTGCCTTGATCGCGATGCATCGCGGTGGTCCCTGGTCTCATTAACCATTGCCTGTCTTCTCCCACTGTAACACGCTGAAATGTATACATGGTACGCTATAGGCTACTCTAGAGCTAATAAGCAATAGGCAGTGTTCCCACACATTAACTTTTTACAGAACCTGAGGAAATACATACACCGCTCTCTGAAAATAAACCAAGGCAATGTGAACACACACTATGTCATGTGCTAAGTAACACCCACCAAGAAGACTGAGATCAGTACTATAGGCACAAAGGTAGGTGTCATGACAAAACTAAACACCCCCTGATAGCACCATATAGTTTAGTACATAGGCTCCCTGTGTAGGAGATGTACTAAGAATACAAAAAAATAACTACATACATTAGTCATCTAAAGACAGCAAATAAATCTGGTAACAACCTATACTGTAGGCACTTGAGCTGAGCTTGATCCATGTCACCAACGCAGTTGAGAGGGCAACTGTGCATCCATCACGATGGCTATAGCTCTACTTAGCCCTCTGACTAGCCCTTACAAGTCTCCCAGATTGATGTTTATGAGGCAACAAAAGCAGTTGTATTCCCATGGAGGAGAAACCATTCACACTTGACAGTCTCTTGATATGCTGCTTGAGTTTCCACCAATGTCCAAATGAATATTGCATCCTAAAGAAGCGGAGCCGTAACACAGGCATCTGGTGTCCGACAAAAGCCTTTTTTTTTTTTTTACATGTTTAAGGCAGAGAGATGACCAAGCTTGTAGCTTTAGAGACGCATGATTATTAGGAGGGAGCTGGGGGAAATGCATTAACAGATGACACACAGCGGTGAGTTTGGAGGCGTAATTGTAGAGCCTATGCTCGGCTCGTTCCTCTGTAGTGGGAGAAGGGCTGATAAAGAGGCCCAGGGGAGCGGCGCGTGCGGAGGCAGGTATTTAAGAGACGGCGAGGAGGAGGCGCGAGGAGGAGGAGGTAATGAGCACAGGTGGTGCGGAGTTCTCACCCGTCCTTAAAAGCCTCCTGGTGAAATCACTTCGTCTTCATTTACCTACACAAATGGGCTTCTGTACAGTGCGTCTATCGGCTGGAAGCCTTCAAATGTCAACTTGGTCATCACCGAACGCCGACATTCGTCAACGCTCGTTTCCGTGCGGAACATTTTCCTTCCTGTTTTTTGGCAACTTCTGTGCAAATGTGGATGCAAGAACTTGCACTCGAGCAGTTAATGGATGGATAATGTTCTGAGAACTGTCTTGAGAATCTTTTAATCTGAATCTAATGGCCACATTAGAAAGCTGTCACATCACAGCGCACATGTCAGAATGTGGTGGAGCTGGTGTGCGTGCGTGCGTGCATACGTGTGTGTGTGTGTGTATGTGTCATGCACATTAGAGAGTGAAAAAGAAAACGAGAGAAAAATGAGAAGATGACAGGGTGTGACAGGGTGAGGGGAGAGAGAGAGAGAGAGAGAGAGAGAGAGAGAGAGAGAGAGAGAGAGAGAGAGAGAGAGAAAGAGAGACAGAAGGAGTGTATTGGTGGAGGGGGTGACAGCCTCTTTGTAGGTACTGTACCTGGTAGGTGTCCCAGAGTCGGATGGTGCAGCGCAGGGGCAGCTCCCTCATCAGCAAGTTGTTCATCCAGCGGAAGGCAAACTGCAGGTACTCCACCTCATACTGCTGCAGGTGGCGATGCACCGTATCTGCAGAGAGAGCACAGGGGGCCCACCAATCAATAACCTCCGCCAGATAAAGATCCACTCCACAACACTCCAGGCCACTTGCAACTGTACACACACACACACACACACACACACTGACTGGAACAACAGAGCTGCACAATCGGCATATCGCCACACGCATACACACAATCACGTACTCGCACCACAACATCGGTCACTGTGCTGTCATCTCAAACAATGTAATTACCGAGCTGTCACAGGCCACTTCTAGAAAGGCATTATATTTTTTGGGAAAGGAAAAATCACAATAATTTACAGAGAAGGTCTTAATCAGTGCAGACATGTTATTGAATGCCTGGCTTTCATCTAATATGTGACACGGATGAATTAATCACCCTGCCAAAACGTACCCATCCACCTCGCCTTAAAAGGAAGCATGCTGCGTACCCATCACACACTCGACAAGTTGCTCGTGCGTCTTAACACACACATACACACATACACCTAAATACAGATGCACGACAGATGTGTGTACATTCACACACTCAAAAGGTGTGTATTGAAGCGACAAGCTCACAGAGGTGTCCACCCAGCGTGCTCCAACAGGAAGATATCTGCAGATGTGCCGCGCATGTTTTTCCACAAGGGTGAGGCAAACAGCGTCGGTAATCTCACACCCCTCCCAGACACCTTCACTCTCACACAGAAACGCATCATACAAACAACTTATCCTCATTAACAGTGAATAAATCAATCTGGCAAAACATTTGCCGTGGAGCACCGAGTTTAAAAGAAAGACAGGCGCGTGCGCTCCACAATTAATGAAAACTGTGAATGTCACCAAATATCTACAGCTACTCAGCTACAAATGAGAGATGTCAACCGTGGCATTCATCAGCCAGGCAGCGCCACCGCCATCATCAGGGCCGCGCGGCTGACGTGTGGGTGAGCGGTTGTGCGGAGACGCAGGGGCGGGTCAGCTGGTTCTCCGGCAGATGTCAGCTGGCACGCCACCGCGGAGGCGGACGGCCCTGGCAGACGCGGGGCGCGGGAGGACAGGCCAGGGTCAGGGAGCAGCGCAAGACAAGTGAGCCGCTCGCCGCGTTTCTGCTGAGCTGGGTACTTCCCACTGACTCCTGCTCTCCCCCATCCATCCCATAATTGCATCTGTGCTGACCCTCTCGCTTTTCTCATCAGTGGCCATATCCAGGCCACCGGCCAGCACAGGTCCCGCACGGCGCCCTCACACTCCGAACAGAGCCTCTTCAGTAACTGCATTACAAAGTCTCAGAACCTCAGCCACTCCAAACAGAGGCAGAATAGCAGCCAACCTGCCTGTGTGTTACCTGCAGGACTGCAGTATGGTTCAAGGGGTCCTGCTGCATCACAATAATAGTTTGCCTACTTGGAATTCATAAAGCTTCTGTAATTTAGAGGCTGGTGAAACAGGAACTTGGTTTCAGTCAGTGGATGCTAATATTTGAGGGACATTTGTTTATGCTTTACAATGCAGTGTTAAAGCAGCCAGACAAACACAAACACTCCTTTCACTCACAAATAACTGTTATCCTTCAGTAAGCCCGATGGCTTAAATCAAAGTAAATACCTTGCACTCAAACAAAGTCATTTGAGCCTGACAGATAATGGCTTGCTATAGAGCACAAAGGATGTGTACAGGTGTATCTAAGATGGAGAGAAAGACAGAGACCGTGAGAGTGAGAGTGAGAGAGAGAGAGAGAGAGAGAAAGAGAGAGAGGTAGAGAGACAGTGAGAGAGGCTAAGACACAGACTTCCCACTCTGGATCTCCTATTATGACAGTTGACAGCGTCTGTGCCGGCTGTGCTGCCGCTCTGGCAGGTTTTGGAGATGACATTTGTCACCGGCGTGCAACAGAACTACTTCCTGGGCTTCATCCCAGCCCTTCCCACTGTGCTTGTGCACAAGCCGTGTCTTCTAACTTTAGTTGCACGCGTACAATTAATCTGACTTCTACTCCCACCCCGCACCAATCAAAAGCCTTATGTATGCAAAGCTCTTTAAAATTACCATATTAGCTCACATTTTAACCTTAGCAAGTTTACATATCTCATACCTGGAAAAAGGGTTTTATTTTTTAAAAAATCAAATGCATTCCATCACAGGAATGAAAAAATTACTCACACACAAGAAAAAGATCCAAATAGAACAACTAGCTGAAAGAGAAATGCTCTGACGAGAACCAAGGGGCATTGGGGGATGGGATGGGGGGGGGGAAGGAAAAAAAGAATTGCCCACAACAAGCGGCTGCCTACGAGCGCTAAGACAGAGGCTGATCCCTGACCAGCATGGCACAGGCCTCCGCACTCACACACAGATTAAAATGTGCATTTATAGTGGAATAAGACTCGCCACGCTGAACATCCACAAACAGCTCTGCCTGCAGAGGCAAGCAGAGTTTAGCTAATGTCAAAGCAGTCAAATTAAACCCAGCAGTCCGTTTTTTTTTTACTCTATACAAGCGGCTTGTTCAAGCCTTTTTTTCTGCCTCACTTTTGAATACTTCCCTTCCCCAACAGTCGGAATCCAGCGTTAAAATGATTTGTGTGCAGAAGCCGTGCTTCACGCTTTCATTTACATAAATAAATTCACCTTCAGCAATTTGCATGCTGATCAAGCCCTGAATGCATTCACACACACACACACACACAGAGAAAGAGAGAGAAACATAGAGATAAGGATGAAACATTATTGCCGTACAGGGAGACAAGAGCGAGCAGCGGTGTTCCCTGGCATCACGCAACACTTGCGGGGAAAGCGCCCAACAATGAAGCCACTAATTACAGCCAGTGTCCCTGATTGGGCTCTAAGCAGCCCATGTCTGCCGTGTGTGTGTGTGGCTCTCTACGTGAGGAGTACTAAGTGCCAGAGCTAATGAGAGAGTGGGAGGACGAAGAGATGGTGGTGGAGAGTGCTCGCAGGCACTACGGGTCAACTGTGGCCACCAATCTGCTCACAACTGGCCAAGCTCAGATGACAGTAACTGATGCAAAGTGTTTTTAATTCAGTTCAGACCACGGCAGGACTTGAGTAGGCCTCTTGGCTGAAGGCTGAGCCAATCACTTATTAGGGTGAATGTGGGGGCTTCTCAAGCCTTTACTGTGAAAGGCCAGCAGGAGGCTATAAGTAATGAGGAACAGGAAATAGATAGATAGATAGATAGATAGATAGATACTTTATTGATCCCTAGGGGAAATTCAAGGAATGAGTAGTTGTGAGATGGGGAGTGGGATCGAGAAATGACCTGGACCTGTATCCTGGTGGGGACTATGATTTTTAACTTATAGTTGATCGGTGTCCCTCGGATTTTTGGACTGCAACAGAGCCTACTGTACATATCTTACATACAAGACAGTCACATTTATAATGTAATGTAACGCAAAAGTAAAACAGACTTTTTACGGTTCATGACTATAAATCAAAATAGACGCAGCAGGTCTCTTGTTAAAATGTTCCTTTGTTACAATTGCAGCTGATCTGCCCTACTATGTTGAATATTTAGAAAGTAACCTACATGACTAAAGCGAGACTAAAGTTAACTAAAGCGAGACTTGAGAATGGATATCAGACATTTGAAAGGAAAGAATATGAAGGAAAATGGCACGATGTCCACAAACATCGTCATTTTCTGTCTAAAGTCAGTGCCGGTATACTGTATCATCGAATGTGGCGATTGGCAATTAATAGGCCAATCGCCTATTTCTCAGACGCGTAATGTGTTTAACGCAAAATGTTTATAACTTCAATAATTGTTCACATTTAATACAGGGTAATGACAACCACTTCCTCTCAAAAATAAACAAACAGTCGGCTGCAGATACATCAAAAGCATAATTTGAATCCTTCCCGAGGTGACAGCTGGAGCTGCAGAGCTGGTCTCTGAGGCACTGGAGGACATTACACTTAACTCAGGAACTTTAGATGCACTTACTTTGCCTACATGAACTTTTGCTTTACAATCCATTTTGTTAAAATAATATCATAACAAATGCAAACCATATTTAGATTAATTAAATTAGCATCCACCCACTCCAGGAGGCAGTGAAACTAAAAGGGCAAGGAACTTGCATGCATGCTTTATGGAGAAAAACGGTCACCAAGAATGCGTCCAAAGTCTAGCCTATAGAATCAGCTGTCTGCTTGAAGAAAT
The DNA here is from genome assembly GCF_017589495.1 of Alosa alosa. Lineage (NCBI taxonomy): Eukaryota > Metazoa > Chordata > Actinopteri > Clupeiformes > Clupeidae > Alosa > Alosa alosa. The sequence goes on from NC_063205.1 coordinate 4,869,396, forward strand.
AAAGGATTAGACGGTAGATCGGCTAGTTTGATGTTGTTAAGGTTAGCTTCTTATTCACCCATGACTATGATTATGGGCATGTACGGTGTTCATTTTAGGACATCCTCAGACTCAGGTGTCAGACTCAGAAAAACTTCTGTCATCTTCAGACAAAACTGCCTCAGCGTCAGAAAAACCAGACTCAGGTGTCAGACTCAGAAAAACATCTGTCATCTTCAGACAAAACTGCCTCAGCGTCAGAAAAACCAGACTCAGGTGTCAGACTCAGAAAAACATCTGTCATCTTCAGACAAAACTGCCTCAGTGTCAGAAAAAACAGACTCAGGTGTCAGACTCAGAAAAACATCTGTCATCTTCAGACAAAACTGTCTCAGCGTAAGAAAAACCCTCTGTCATCCTCAGATAAAACTGCTTCAAACCAAACTGCCTCAGAAAAAGTGGAGTCAGGTCTCAGAAAAAAAGCTGTCAGAAAAAGTGGGAGTCAGGTCTCAGAAAATCAGGTCTCAGAAAAAACGCTGTCAGAAAAAAAAAAAAAAAAAAAAAAAAAAAAAAAACAGAGTCAGACCTAAAAAAGTCTTAAATGAAAAGTTATTGTGGGGACAGAAGAAGACGACGGATACAGAACGGCGAGTTTAATATTATGCTTAATACGCAAATTAATTTAGTCTTTTACGCAGTGGAGAAAGTGACATCGCAAGAAAGTGCGTCCAAATTCACCCATTCTTCTCAGTTGAACTACTTGCGAAGTAGCCTATTCATCACACAGACATCACACGTATCACATGAAAGAGCTTTTTCTCAGCTTTTAAACGATGTTAGCCGATAATTGCTGTGTTGAACGGTTCGCGAGAAAAGTAAATAATATAATTCAATTTAATCATACATTCTACTGAAAGTTTTGCGTCCATGATCTCCCTACCCATTCATCTCGGTGGAATACTTTACGAACCCTTCTTTTAACACATGACAAACCACATATCAGAATAAACAGCAGACCTTACCGAACATAAAGGTGTAAAGAGTTTGTGAAAGTAGCCTGATCACAAAATGCTAAGCATGCATCTAGGCTATTTGATTTTCTTAAAGATGAGCTGTGCTTAAATTGAAATTGTTCAATACATGATTTCATAGCAGGCCAAATATAAAATAAATGTTATATATAGCCTAGATATCTGTTTTTATTAGATGATCAGATGATTTACAGTTATATGTAATATGTCATGTTTCATGTTTTTGTAATGTTTCATACAATGATGCAGGTCTACTGCAGTGAATAGGCTAAATACAACTTTGATAATTTTTAGTTAACTTTGGCCTTTGTGCCCCCCACCAAATATGCCCAACTGAAGGCCAAGTGGCCTTGCCCCCAGAATGGTGAAATTCCAAGCCTGGTCACTGGCATGTTATATTTGGTGCTTGGTTAGATGTAGAAATTATAAGTAAAGGTAGAAAGTGATCCAATGGTATACACATTGTAGGAAATCCATGGATGTAACTTAGCTAACCTCACTTCACTAGTAACATTAGCAGCTGCTGTAAGGCACATACCGGAGTAAGCTACGTACTACATACAGCAAAATAATTTGTTTTTCGAGGGGATTACGGTACATTCAATGAGCTAGGGAAAAGTGGGTTAAACATTTTTCCACCACGAAAGTCCAGAACGACACCTGGACCATTATTTCTTACTTTTGCTAACCGTTTCCCAGTTGTACACTACCTACCAGTAAGAAACCTGCATCATTATCATCACATCATTATTCCCAAACCCCCATAAAGACAAATGTGCTATGTCATGATGTAATACCATATAATACCATTATGATAATACATGAAATAGCAGGTACCAACAACAAGGCACATTTCTCTAAATAAGTTAAGATAACATCTCATATCAAATGAATTCAACAACGCTGCAGTTATTGTCCCCAGGGGATTACATTTCAAGTACCTGTCTATCTTTATGTCTGTCTATTATTGTTGTGCAATGACAATGACAACTGCTAACGTTTTATAAATGGTATTATATGGTATTACATCATGGCATAGCACATTTGACAGACCTGACTCCACTTTTTCTGACAGCGTTTTTTCTGAGACCTGACTCCACTTTTTCTGACAGCGTTTTTTCTGAGAACTGATTTTCTGAGACCTGACTCCACTTTTTCTGACAGCGTTTTTTCTGAGACCTGACTCCACTTTTTCTGACAGCGTTTTTTCTGAGACCTGACTCCTTAGAGATGTTTTTCTGAGGCAGTTTGGTTTGAAGCAGTTTTATCTGAGGATGACAGAGGTTTTTCTGAAGCTGAGGCAGTTTTGTCTGAAAATGACAGATGTTTTTCTGAGTCTGACACCTGAGTCTGGTTTTTCTGACGCTGAGGCAGTTTTGTCTGAAGATGACAGAGGTTTTTCTGACGCTGATGCAGTTTTGTCTGAAGATGACCGATGTTTTTCTGAGTCTGACACCTGAGTCTGAGGATGTCCTAAAATGAACACCGTAGGCATGATATCAACACAAACCTCTGCACCATGGATCGCACCCAGCAAATCACTTTCAATCTAGGTCTGTGCCAGTTACCCACATGATGCATGAGAACAGGTCCCTGTGGAATGATTGTAGAGCACAATGAGTGAGCGGAGTAAGTTCAGTGTGATGCTCTGTCTCTGTGCTGTGCTACTGCTGCTGTACTGCTGTGTGTAAAGAGTGGAACAGAGCAGGGCTACACTGCCCAATGAGGACTGACCACCACCTCTTCACCATTAAGCCTACCGCACATCGGACAGTGAAGAACACCTCAAATGAGCTGCACTTCTACACTAAACAGACAATATGATACTATGTGAGCTATAGGCCGGGTCATGGGAGTAGAGCAAGATGGTCATCATCCATTCAAGCGGTCAGTTACTAAAACTATAACACAGAGAAGAGAAAAACACTTGAAATGAAAGCAACTCACAGACAGCAGAATGATCTGGAGGGGCAAAAAAAATTTTTTTCCCCCATGATGCAACTCTGCTCGTTCCTCCCGAGTGAAGGTGACTTTATTTTCTTCAGTCCTGGCTTATCCACCGTCCTCTTCAGAACATTAATTTTAAATTGTGAGCATGCTCTCATTTTTCTAAGGCTGTAAAATTTGACTGTGTCCAGGCGAGACCAATGAATCTGGCAGCGATCAGGAGCAGACAGCACTGGCATCGATCACTGGCCACACTCATACGGGCGCTGCCCATGCCACTGCCCTCTCATGAGCCCCTCATGCCTTGGTCCCCCATCCACCACCCCCTCCCTCTACACACCCACTGGCCAGAGAATCTGGACAGAAGGGTGCCAGTCAGGCATGAAGAGCAGGCCTGGACGCCGGGAGATCACATGGTGACATGATGAATGCTGCTAGCACCATCTCCCCCGAGCACCCATCATACGGGCAAAAATGTGAGAAAAATCAAGGCGGCAACAGAATCAATCACTGAGACTGATTTCCTTCCCTTCCTCGTGAGAGAGGGGCGGGGGAATAAATTAGCAGATGCAGAGGAAGAAGGGAGGGAAGGGAGGAAGGAAAGAATGAAGGGAATTGGGAGAGTGAGAGAGTGCTGCTTGGGGGGAGGGGAGGGAAGGTAGGAAGGAAAGAATGAAGGGAATTGGGAGAGTGAGAGAGTGCTGCTTGGGGGGAGGGGAGGGGGGTTGTCACCTCTGCCTAAAATGCCATCGCACCAGCTCGGCCTCGCGCACAAATGAGAGAGTGACATATTCACACTAGCACTGAAGCAGAAAGGTGTTCATTACCATTCACACTCCTACTGGGCCCAGAGCACACGCACAGGCAGCGCACAGACACCAAGGCGCTGTACCAAGCAGCTTCCTACACACTCAAGGTGTGATGCTGAGAGGAGAGGGGGGAAGGGGAAAGGTAGAGAGACGGTAGAAATAAAGTGAGAGATGGAGAGAATGGAGACAAATCTGCAAGGAAAGCAAGAAAGAGAGACAGAAGTGTGTGAGATGGAGAGCTAGAATGGGATAAAGAGAAAAAGAGAGAGAGAGAGAGAACGCAAGTGAGTGAGGAAACCAAGAGAGTGTGTGTGAGCGAGTGCGACTGAGCACAGTCAGTGTTCCGCACGCACACACACACACACACACGGTTGTGAGCTGCCCAGGATCACTCCCACACAAAGGGGGTATGTGCCGCTTGATGCGAATGACCTATGACGATGCCAGCGGTGTCCTGCAGCACGGCACCAACCCTCCCAGCAGGCCGGGCACGCCGCCACGCCGCCTCAAACAGCAGAAAATAGAGCCCGCTCAGGGGCCAGGAGCCCCAGCGCTAAACAGCTCTGCGGCCGAAACTCTCTCCGGAGCCCCCCCCCCTCCCCTGTGTGGCGGCCCGGCTTCTAAGAAAATACCTTTACGAATGCAGCAGCATCAACCGTGGCCACCAGCGGCGCTCCGAACGCCGTCCCCCTGAGACACGGTCTATTACTCAGGCGGCAGACGACGCTGCGCTCACCCCTGTGTCCGCCTGCTGCTGAGAGGAACGGCTGAGCCGTGTTATTGAAAGAAAAAAAGAAAAAAGCATCTTCCAGGTGTCACTAAGCACTGCCGGCTAACGCAGAGAGAAGTCCTTTAATAAAATGGCATTCCGGGCTACTCGGCAAACGCATGCACACAGACGTGATGGCTGAAGCCAGTGGAGGGGAGACCCTGGTTGCGCACAGCAGCGGCGAGTCGAGACGTGACTCAGACCTCGTTTAGCCCTCTTGTGTGCTTGTGCAAGCCGCACGCCGGCGAGGCCCAACTCAGCCACTCTCCATCTCGCCAGTCCTCGCCATGAGCCGGCTGCACCTTGCAATGGCTCTGTGAATGCATAATTCAGCATACAGATATGCATGACCTGGCTATACACACACACACACACACACACACACAAAAATACAAAAATACCCACACACATACACACACACACAAATACAAACACCCTCACACACACACACACACAAATACAAACACCCTCACACACACACACACACAAATACAAACACCCTCACACCAGGGCTCGAAATTAACTTTTTTTCTCAGTGTCCCGCAGCTGTCCCGAATTCTACTTGGCACTGTCCCGGACTTAAACACCAGTGTCCCAAATTCAAGTTCTTGTTTTTTCCCATTCTACATAATAAACAGCATAATAATCAGTAACTTGCATCACTTAATTAACTCGTTCTGGTCCACCATGTCAGTTCTGAACAATTTATTAAACACCATTTCATTAATCATCTGCTGTTTCACACAACACTCATTTTCAGAGATTGCGCTTTTGGCTCTTTTTTGAGGTTGCACTAGACATTCATTGTCCATCGTTTTGACGGACAGGGTTGTAAAACATTCCATCAATAATCTATTTTCGCGTGTCTTTAATTTCAGTGTCAGTTTGGTGTGATGTCATGGCCACAGATCTCAGTGAAAACAATAAGTAGCCTAGCGTGGGAAATTACCACAAAGCTGTCAGATAGGCTAGCCTACTCTCCTGCCACACTCTCACCCTCAAATGTTCCCAATTAAATGAATTAGCAAAGCGTAGTTAGAAATATGTATCTCGATGTAACAAGCCGTTTTGACATTGTAAACGTTCTCTAAGAAGAGTGTAAAGCAGTTTGCAGTAGCCTAAAAAAGTTAACCACAAGCGTCGTCTATTGCTGGAAAAAAATAGCGGCGGCCTATTTTAATAATTTGATAAACTAATAAATGCTCGGCGGGCCGGATTAAAGTGCATGGCCGGCCGCAGTTTGGACATCCCTTAGAACTGCCACAGCGAAATGTCAAATGCTGACTTAAATAACTGTTTTCATTGTTATAGGCTACCTTGCAACACTATCGTTTTTCAAATCGCAGTTGCAGTAGGCTATTTAGCTCAGCATGATATTGGTGATGTTTGTCTGTCAATGACAGAAAACACGTACCCTTTTAGTCAGAGAGGACTGTCATCTCGTTTTTTTTTTAGAACACCAGTGTAACCTTAGGCCTACATTATCAGTCAACAATGTTCACAATGGGTATCTTACTATATTTGTACCAAAAATAACATTGTAGCCTACGGTGATTTGAAGAGCAGTAGCCTAAACAGTGTTGTAAGGCTGCGTGTACAAAACCGCTTCTTTACAGATCAGCTGGCTAACGCTGCTTTTGCCAGCTGCCCGTCACGCCAGGTCAAATTTTGTATAGGCCTGATTCTGTATTTTATTCAGACAAGAAAGATACGTTTAGATTCCCATGTGAACAGTTTAGGGAAAAAGTACCTATTTAGAAATTTGTTTTGCCATTTTTTCTACTGTCCCAGAGTTGTCCCAGACATCATTCTATTGTGTCCCGGAAGCATTTTTGATGGTCCCCGGGACGTCGTTAATTTCGAGCCCTGCCTCACACACACACAAATACAAAAAGTACCCCCACACACACACACACACACACACACACAAATACAAACACCCTCACACACACACAAATACAAAAATACCCCCACACACACACACACACACACACACAAATACAAACACCCTCACACACACACAAATACAAAATACCCCCCTCCACACACACACACAAATACAAACACCCTCACACACACACAAATACAAACACCCTCACAAACACATACACACACACACACACAAATACAAACACCCTCACACACACACAAATACAAAAATACCCCCCCCTCCACACACCCTCACAAACACACACACACACACACACAAATACAAACACCCTCACAAACACATACACACACACACACAAATACAAAAAACCCCCCCACACACACACACACACACACACAAATACAAACACCCTCACAAACACATACACACACACACACAAATACAAACACCCTCACACACACACAAATACAAAAATACCCCCCCACACACACACACACACACACACACACACACACACACACACACACACACACACACAAATACAAACACCCTCACAAACACATACACACACACACACACAAATACAAAAATACCCACACACCTCCATGATCACTCAATGCCTGGCCTGCCACAGAATAAAAGCTACAAAGGGAAAAGGGACTCTTAGGCATCCATTTCAGAGTTAGCACAACATAAAGGCAAGAGTGGCATAATATATTATACATGGAATATAAAATATGGATAAAAAACATGTTTTGTCTTTAGGGAGTTACGGCAGACTTGGAAGATGATTCAACATGCGAATGTGAGCATGTAAGTGTCCTCTTCTTAGTACTCTGTCACAGTATTCAACGCAATACCAGGAAGACCTTTGTGTGCCACAGCCCTTGATACACAGGTGCAGATGAGAAGGCAGAGACATGGTCCAGGACAGGTCACTTAAACAAGTCTTCCTTCTTGTGTTAGTAAGTGCACGTCACTGAGCCCACCACTGAGCGTGGTACATTGCAATGCAGCCAGACAGGCTTCCAGCACGGTTGAGTTACATACCAAGTCCAAAGTGTCGCTGTGCCACTTAATTGGAATTGCAAGCTGAAATTGGTTCAAAATTAAACGACCTTGAAACGTTCAAATGTTTGGCGGGGCTGATGGGGTAATGGCTGCTACTGAGCAGCGCAAGGTTAATTCTGAGTGTCAGGGACTAAGATTACATTGAGAAAAATGACAGGGCTGGAGCTGAAGGAGCATGTGGAAGGGTGCGTGTGCATTGCTTTAGTTACTGCTCACTAGGGCAAAGAATGGTAATGGAGATTAACTCAGCAGAAAGACTATTGTGCCGTGATATGCATGGCTGTGCTTCTGATAACACTAGGGGAGTTTCCAAGGTCAACTGGTGCAAGAAGCAGAACAAAAACACAAGCAGCTCCTCGTGGCTCACTACAAGGCTCCAACAGAGAGCCCCACACAAACGGCCGCGTTAAGGACCCCTTCCCTCCGTCCTCCGCACACACACACACACACACACACACACACACACACACACACACACACACACACACACACACACACACACACACACACACACACACACACACACACACACACGCACACAGGCTCTTGTGGGACAGGAGGAACAGCGCTTCATTTCTTCAGCTCGGTCCAGTCCCCGCAGCAGTGAGAGAGGTCTTGGGCACACGCTGTTTTCCACACAAGTGATAGTCCGGGCAATCCACAGCTGTGGATGTGTTAATGTCGCATGTCACTGTCAGCGCACTGTCTGACATGTGGACGGGAGGATGAGAGCTGTAGCAGGGAGGTGTGTGTGTGTGTGTGTGTGTGTGTGGAGGACTGAGGGAAGGGGTCCTCAGCGCGGCCCTTCGGCTACATCCTCTCCCTGCTCTAGTGTGCTGACATGTGGCAGGGCCGCTTTTCGCTGCCTGCCCGGGGAGGCTGTCATGTCACCGGCGTGCGTCGCGTCGCGTCGTGCGTCGCGTCGCGTCGCGTCGTGTGTGTGTGAGAGTGTGTGCGGCGTGCGTGCGTGCGTGCGTGCGTGCGTGCGTGCGTGCGTGTGTGTGTGAGTGTGTGCGTGCGTGCGTGCGTGCGTGCGTGCGTGCGTGCGTGCGTGCGTGCGTGTGTGTGTGCGTGTGAGAGTGTGAGAGTGTGAGTGTGTGAGAGTGTGAGTGTGTGTGAGTGTGAGAGTGTGAGAGTGTGAGAGTGTGAGAGTGTGAGAGTGTGAGAGTGTGAGAGTGTGAGAGTGTGAGAGTGTGAGAGTGTGAGAGTGTGAGAGTGTGAGAGTGTGAGAGTGTGAGAGTGTGAGAGTGTGAGAGTGTGAGAGTGTGAGAGTGTGAGAGTGTGAGAGTGTGAGTGTGTGAGAGTGTGAGAGTGTGAGAGTGTGAGAGTGTGAGAGTGTGAGAGTGTGAGAGTGTGAGAGTGTGAGAGTGTGAGAGTGTGAGAGTGTGAGAGTGTGAGAGTGTGAGTGTGTGAGAGTGTGAGAGTGTGAGAGTGTGAGAGTGTGAGAGTGTGAGAGTGTGAGAGTGTGAGAGTGTGAGAGTGTGAGAGTGTGAGAGTGTGAGAGTGTGAGAGTGTGAGAGTGTGAGAGTGTGAGAGTGTGAGAGTGTGAGAGTGTGAGAGTGTGAGAGTGTGAGAGTGTGAGAGTGTGAGAGTGTGAGAGTGTGAGAGTGTGAGAGTGTGAGAGTGTGAGAGTGTGAGAGTGTGAGAGTGTGAGAGTGTGAGAGTGTGAGAGTGTGAGAGTGTGAGAGTGTGAGAGTGTGAGAGTGTGAGAGTGTGAGAGTGTGAGAGTGTGAGAGTGTGAGAGTGTGAGAGTGTGAGAGTGTGAGAGTGTGAGAGTGTGAGAGTGTGAGAGTGTGAGAGTGTGAGAGTGTGAGAGTGTGAGAGTGTGAGAGTGTGAGAGTGTGAGAGTGTGAGAGTGTGAGAGTGTGAGAGTGTGAGAGTGTGAGAGTGTGAGAGTGTGAGAGTGTGAGAGTGTGAGAGTGTGAGAGTGTGAGAGTGTGAGAGTGTGAGAGTGTGAGAGTGTGAGAGTGTGAGAGTGTGAGAGTGTGAGAGTGTGAGAGTGTGAGAGTGTGAGAGTGTGAGAGTGTGAGAGTGTGAGAGTGTGAGAGTGTGAGAGTGTGAGAGTGTGAGAGTGTGAGAGTGTGAGAGTGTGAGAGTGTGAGAGTGTGAGAGTGTGAGAGTGTGAGAGTGTGAGAGTGTGAGAGTGTGAGAGTGTGAGAGTGTGAGAGTGTGAGAGTGTGAGAGTGTGAGAGTGTGAGAGTGTGAGAGTGTGAGAGTGTGAGAGTGTGAGAGTGTGAGAGTGTGAGAGTGTGAGAGTGTGAGAGTGTGAGAGTGTGAGAGTGTGAGAGTGTGAGAGTGTGAGAGTGTGAGAGTGTGAGAGTGTGAGAGTGTGAGAGTGTGAGAGTGTGAGAGTGTGAGAGTGTGAGAGTGTGAGTGTGTGAGAGTGTGAGAGTGTGAGAGTGTGAGAGTGTGAGAGTGTGAGAGTGTGAGAGTGTGAGAGTGTGAGAGTGTGAGAGTGTGAGAGTGTGAGAGTGTGAGTGTGTGAGAGTGTGAGAGTGTGAGAGTGTGAGTGTGTGAGAGTGTGAGAGTGTGAGAGTGTGAGAGTGTGAGAGTGTGAGAGTGTGAGAGTGTGAGAGTGTGAGAGTGTGAGAGTGTGAGAGTGTGAGAGTGTGAGAGTGTGAGAGTGTGAGAGTGTGAGAGTGTGAGAGTGTGAGAGTGTGAGAGTGTGAGAGTGTGAGAGTGTGAGAGTGTGAGAGTGTGAGAGTGTGAGAGTGTGAGAGTGTGAGAGTGTGAGAGTGTGAGAGTGTGAGAGTGTGAGAGTGTGAGAGTGTGAGAGTGTGAGAGTGTGAGAGTGTGAGAGTGTGAGAGTGTGAGAGTGTGAGAGTGTGAGAGTGTGAGAGTGTGAGAGTGTGAGAGTGTGAGAGTGTGAGAGTGTGAGAGTGTGAGAGTGTGAGAGTGTGAGAGTGTGAGAGTGTGAGAGTGTGAGAGTGTGAGAGTGTGAGAGTGTGAGAGTGTGAGAGTGTGAGAGTGTGAGAGTGTGAGAGTGTGAGAGTGTGAGAGTGTGAGAGTGTGAGAGTGTGAGAGTGTGAGAGTGTGAGAGTGTGAGAGTGTGAGAGTGTGAGAGTGTGAGTGTGTGAGAGTGTGAGAGTGTGAGAGTGTGAGAGTGTGAGAGTGTGAGAGTGTGAGAGTGTGAGAGTGTGAGAGTGTGAGAGTGTGAGTGTGTGAGAGTGTGAGAGTGTGAGAGTGTGAGAGTGTGAGAGTGTGAGAGTGTGAGAGTGTGAGAGTGTGAGAGTGTGAGAGTGTGAGAGTGTGAGAGTGTGAGAGTGTGAGAGTGTGAGAGTGTGAGAGTGTGAGAGTGTGAGAGTGTGAGAGTGTGAGAGTGTGAGAGTGTGAGAGTGTGAGAGTGTGAGTGTGTGAGAGTGTGAGAGTGTGAGAGTGTGAGAGTGTGAGAGTGTGAGAGTGTGAGAGTGTGAGTGTGTGAGAGTGTGAGAGTGTGAGAGTGTGAGAGTGTGAGAGTGTGAGAGTGTGAGAGTGTGAGAGTGTGAGAGTGTGACAGTTCTGACTTTGCAAACCAGTTTGTCGTTGTGAAACATTCATAGAGCATCTTTGACTTAGACAAGGTGAAGGAAAGGTTGTGGGGGAGGCTTTTGGAAGCTTTGAATTTAACTACAATTCAGAATGAGGAAAAGCGAGTGAGAGAGAGAGAGAGATGTCTGTGTGCGCATATGAATTATTTAAAGAACAGAGAAGTCATAAGAGCTCTGACTGATGAGAGTGACTGCACCTCTAGAGGATGCCGACTTAGCATAAGACTTTCGGCTTACGCCAATGCATCGATAATCTCTCATTTGCCTGTCTTTTTTAAAACTGATGCATACCTGCAAGGGAAATATGATAAAATATGATACAAATCTGTCTGCTGCCAAAACAGCTCAACCGAATCCATTTCCTAAATGTATCTAGAGGGGGGTGGAGGGTGGGGGGGGCAAGATGGGCTCTGATGGAAAGCCAAACAGCGTCAGAACAAACACCCAAACACAGGGGAGGCGAGCAAGGGAAAAACAACGGCGATCTCCTCTGCCTCCTCTCGCCCCGAAATTAAAGCAATCATTGAGCTTAATGCGGGCTGAAGAGAGGCATGCCTGGCGCAGGCTCCGGCTCTGTCTGAGAGAAATGGCCATTGAATTCTGATTACGCCACCCTAATGGAAAGTAATGAGGGGGGTCTCATGCTCCGGTGGCTCCCGCTCTCCCTGGTGGACGGCGGAGCATGCCGCAAAAGGCCAAGCTGCTGCTGGGCTGACTGGGGATGACACACGGGCTGTGGGGGTGGTGGTGGTGGGGTGGGTGGGTACTGCGGGGAGAGAGGGCTGGAGGTGATGGGGAGAAGGAGCCTGCTGCTGCCGCTGCTGCGGTTTCTGCAGTTCCCATACTGCTGGGGCAGAACGCATCGTCTCCCCCTCTGACAGAAGCCCCAGCGCCACAGGCACAGACACTCACCATCGATCCGGCTGACCAGCTCCTCCAGGGCCTTCACTTTCCTCTGGATTCCTGGCTGCGCAAATGTGTAGTTGTCCTTGAGAGACAATTAGGGAGAGAAAGAGACAGAGAGAGAGAGAGAGAAAGAGAGAAAGAGAGAAAGACAGAGGGGGGGGAAAAAGGACAATCAGATGCAAGGCTCCCACTTGTCTCACACCAAGGCTTCAAATTAGCATTGTGGATTTCAAGTAATAAGAGGGAAAGCATTTTAGGAGCTCTGACGTGTTGGCTCATGAATATTGAGAAGTCAACATCGGTGGCAGGCTTCAGAGGAAAGACCTCGGCAGACTGCTCCCTGGTCATCAATTTATTACGTCATCATTAAATCCATTGACCAACTATGACTGCATCCATAAGCAAATGTTTAGAGGAAGCAGGCAGAGTCAATTTATTGACAAACATGAAATGCTATACAAGGCCAGTTTCTCTGCAGGTATAAACATTTAAAACTGTACAATACAAATAGAAATTCAGGCACACACACACACACACACAGAATAGCAGTGGCGTTTTCCCTGTTGCAGCCTGCGTGCTGGGAATAGCAATCCTGGTAATTAAGTGATTATATTCATCATGGTCGTCTCTAACCCACAGCGTGGCTTAATTACCACATTCATTTCCTGCGTGCCTTATCGCCCCCCTGACCGCACAGGCACTTAGGGCCTTCTGATTCCCACTGGGGAGCTGGGGCCGAGGGAGCTCAGTTCTGGGAGCTCCAGAGCGCCTGCACAGCCATGTCAAGAGACTCCCGTTATGGTGGGTCCCATGGTCCCCAAGGTTCTCTACGCTGGGATACTATTACTGTGACAGTCAAACAGTCAGGGTAAGACAGTCTGAGGTAATATGTTCTCTGTGACAGTCAAACAGTCAGGGTAAGACAGTCTGAGGTAATATGTTCTCTGTGACAGAATGGCTGCTGGAGATCGTAAAATCCTTTCCCAAAATTACAAAAATCCAACAAAGCGCTGGCCTTCACTTTATTGGTGACTAGAAAGAAAACAATATCCTTTAATCATTTTGAAGGAGAAACAAAACTGTTTGAGGGAACCCATTGAGCATTGTCTCAAACAAATAAACACTAACTGGGACTAAATGACTAAAGTACCATAAATAAGCATAAATACATGAGTGGCTAACCCTGTAAAAACTATATATACTAACTAAAGGTTGAGCAACTAAAGACATCTAAAGACATTTCCATCTAAAGACATTTCCATAGTAGAATTGCTAGTAGTAGGGATCAAGCTATTTTTCCTCAAATATTGGATTGGTGCAAATTGTTCAAAATGTCAGCTCCCAAGGTTTGCTAAAGGGGTGATACAGATGAAGTCCAAACTAACAACGAAGCTATCAATGGTATTATACTGAACTATTATACTGAAGTGATGGTATGGTTAGTGAGCCTTTCATAAAGCTTTAAAGTCAGTGACCATGTAAAAATGGAGTGCGAGTAAAATGGTAGAAAATATATATTTATGTATACATCTCCTGAACATCTTATAGTCTCAATAAAAAGCAATCACTATATATAGTACACGGATAGCTGTAGATAAGGTAATACAGTTTGACAAAGTGTATTCAACAAAGAAATGGTTATAGCAATCTGTAGAGCATTAAATAGACTGAAAAAACATTTTAAATTGGTTCAATCTGGAGGTAGTAAATAAATAACCTTATGAAAATAACAGTATCCATTCATAATAAACACTATAATGGACATGATGTTGGTTTAAACAGGTTCTCTATATCTATGATCATTGTTTCCACTTCATTTGTCTTTATTGAGAGCATTACTCTTGACATAGCATAGCACAGCATCCTCTTAGAGAGGACTAAGTAACTAGTGGTTAGGGCATGATGGATTACAGGACAGCCCATCTTTAAAAAGCCATCAAAAAAGGGATACTGATAAACAGTAGCTGCCTGGACGGACGTCATTCAGGGCAATTACACAAGGCCACAGAGAGAAAGAGAGAAAGAGAGAGAGAGAGAGAGAGAGAGAGAGAGAGAGAGAGAGAGAGAGAGAGAGAGAGAGAGAGAGAACAAGACAGACAGACACAGACAGAGTGCACACAGATGCCTTGTGGGTAGGCTGAGACCCCCTGCAGAAGGCACGTACAGTACAGTCCCACAGAGATGCGAGGAATAGTCCAAATAAAGTGCTCAAGTTGGACGGGTGTACTGTATGTGAGGTGTGTGCGTGTGTGGTGTTCATGGTGCAGCTTTTGAAGATGGGTGGCTGTAACACATGGTCACATTTTGAGGCGATGGGGCTTGTGCTATTAAAAAAAAGCCATCATTAAGATACCCATTTATGGAGGGAAAATGGCTACTTAAATAGACAAATCTGCTGATGACAGCTTAAGCGACACTAACGACGACACACACACAGAAGGATGACAGTGGCAGGAGACTTAATGGGGACACCTTCAGGATTGCTGCCTGTGGTTATGTCCATTTACCACAAATGAGATTGATAACAGCAGCTTGTAAACTGACAATAGGTCCACACTTTGCCGCGGTGATCAGGATTATGTCCATTTAAGACAAAAATCAGTGGCCCCATCGTGGCCTTTTGTGCAGCCACTGAAAATAATTCATACCCTGATTAACTTAAGTGGCTTGATAACATCCCTTCCAATTATACGTTAGCTCTATTCCAGCCCCACTCTTGTCTACATGTTACCCGGGGAAATGTGTCATTTTGGGGTATTGTATTACAACTCTGACCAACTGAGATAGATGATCAGGGCTGATGTTAACGTCCTGTCTGCACAGCCACAAGGGCAGGCAGAGTATGTGTGTGTGTGTGTGTGTGTGTGTGTGTGTGTCTTCGCTTCTCGTGAGATGAGCCTTCGGAGAGCAGATGCTTTAATGTGACGAGGGAACAGCTGAGACCGCTAATGCCCATCGAGGAGAAAAAGAGGGGGAGAGAGAAAGAGAACACAAGACAGCAATAGGCAAGGACAGAGAAGGGTGGGATAAAGAGGAATGGTGGAGGGGGGGGCAGAAAAAGAGAGGGAGCGAGAGAGAGGAAGAGAGAATGAGACAGAAGGATAGAGAGTCATTAACTGGCAAACAATTTGAGCTGTCCTTCAGGCTCAGCTGTGCTGCCCGTGGCTCTGAGTGTGCTGGCGGTGAATGCAGGGCTCGCTGGATGCACACCATTACCACATAACCCCTCTCCAGCCCTCTCCCTCCTTGACCTCGAAAAAGCTGAACCAGGGAGGCAGAGCCACCAGAGTCCATCTCACGCCTATAAAATAATAATCACCAATGAACAGGACTACACCGGCCTGGATAGGAGCCGGGGCCGGCTGTCGCCGAGTAACTGGATCAGCGTGGTGTTTTAATAATGAGTCCTAACGCTCCCATCCTGGGAGGTCACTTTAGGGCCCCAACACATGAGCTCAAAAGCTAAACCACTTCCCGGGTTACTCTGAGGAGCTTTTCCACCCAGACAGACAGACCAACGTAGGAACGCTGTGACCTGGGAGTTCTACTAGTGTGTTGTGGATCAGTCACACTCGGGGGTCACCTATTTAGTCCCAAACTAGATGACGGCGCGGTTCTCCCTCACCGGGTCTAAACCTAATTACCGGTTAGGAGGGAGAGCAGGTCAGTCTTAAGCATGCATTAAGCCCGCCCAGAGGCCCCAGTAATTACATCTGCATTATTAAAGTGCCTATGCTTTAATGAAGTGCCGCTGCTTCCACTACTGAACTCTCAAGTCGTAAACAAACTGCGTGGCAAAACGGAGGTTTCCTAGGAAACAGGTCTCATTATTCCTGGGTCTCTTTGACAGAAGACTGGGCCTCAAACTATTTCTTGTCACTGAAAACTACTCTTAATTGCCAAAGTTCTCCAAAATGTTGTTTTTCCCCATTCACTTTAAAATATGGCTGAGATATTTAGTAGCTTATAGGATGGTGACTACTACTAGGATAGCAATATACTGTACTAATAACCTGTTCTACCATTACTACTACTACTACTTATTCTTCCCGCTCCCATCCCACCTCTTCAAACTGCCATGTGCTGTACCGAGTCATTTACTGAGAAGAAAAGCCTGAATAAAAGCAGAGAATAACATTGATCTTTACCAACTTCAACTTCTCAGATAGATCAGTCTCCATTTTTCATCAAAGGTTTACACATAATTCATCATTAGGGTGATGCATATTTTGTAACATACAAAAAAGACAAGAGTAGAGACTTCTCTGATTCAAGGAACGTCTATATTCATTAAAATGTCTGTGATCATCAGTTAATTTCTTGGTATTGAAATAAGCACTATTTTTTAATTATTTTTCACTACAGCCCACAGACAGGAATATCAGCAATCAAGTCTTCCTTCACATGCACCTTCATGAAAGGTGCCTATTTATCAAATATTTCTCCAAGCCTTAGGAATGATGGTTAAAAAAAAATCTTCCTCAAATTCAACTACTTGCATGTTTATTTGGCAGAATCAAAGAGACTGCAACACTGTAATCAATAAAAAAACATATTGAGATGTACAGAAAGTCAGTGTCACAGACTACTTGCCCTCAAAAAACGCTTGCAGAACCACTATGCCAATAACAAATGTAAGCACTTCAACTGAGGGCGGGGAACCACCCATGACCGAAGAGACTGTGGCTCAATCCCATTCTCCACACACAGACTTTGATGCGTGTTGTCTTGGTAAGTTTGTGCGGTCTCTGGGCTGTCCCACTGTGAAACCGTGGATTGCAAGAGGGCTCGCTCGCTGACCGTATGAGCTCTGTATGACTCAGCATTTCTGCAGGGGAGTTTGCATCAAGTTTTTGGTGCTTATTGGTGATGGTGATGGCGTCACAGGCACTGTCCAATTCCTGTTACTAGCATGTTGAGCCCCTACAGCCTCTCAAACTCAATCACTTATCAGCAGATATTAGTTAAGTCTTCAATTAGTTAAGGTTCAGGGCTTAGTCCGTAGAGGGGAGAAGGAGATTTATCCTAGAGCTGGATTGAGGTGAAAACAGGTTGAATCTGGCACGGTGTCAATGAGATGAAAAGATGTGTCTCCTTTCACTTTTTTATGGCACGTACAGAAAGTTTCTTTTTCAGGGGATTGACTCTAAGCCCTGGCTCTAGACCAACTTCATCGGGATCACAGTTTTTTTCCCCTTAATCTTTGATCCTGAGCAGCAACGGGGAGGAAATCTCCTACTTGAAGTCTTTTTTCACTGATGTTATATTGGGCAAACACTACATCATTCACCTTCTATAGATCACCTGCTCGCGCTAAGCCTGCTTTGACACCCACAACAATGGCCCCTGATACTGCCAGTGGGTAGAGAAGAAGCGGGAACGCTTTCCCACCTGGATCAATGGAAAAAGGGACGGCAGTTTCTTCCAAATTAGATGCACAATGGCAGCCCGGCAAGGGGAGTTACGCCGGGCTATCCCGTGATAAGATGTCAGGAGTGTGCCGCGAGAACAACACAAAACAAGATTGCTGATGGGATCTGTTCCGGCGATGACAAAGGCGATAACCCTTCTACACTACAATGGGCCTTCATGCAGCACTGTGCCTTTCCAGCAGATGAGCGGGGGGCTTTGTGCGCTCTCTTGCTGCCATTGATGCTTCTCAATCAGGCGGCTCCCTTCGGCTGCCATCTTCCTGAGATCGCGATGAGCCACCCGTAATCACAAATAACCCCAGCAGTCGCTGCGGCGCAACCACAATCTAAGCTGCCGGCTTTATCTCTGGAACATCTCGGGGGGTCGGCTCCTGACAGTACGCCTCTTGTAGTGCTTCTCTCTCCTGTCCCACATATTGCCAGGTCCAGGCATGATGGAGGACCCCTTTTGAGGTGCCCTAATGGACTGTAAGAGGCACTTGGAAAGGGGAGAGGGGATATGCAGGAGCTCGGATATGAATATAGGTATTTACGTCATTTATTGTGAGCGATGACCGAAGAGGCGCCGCTCGGCCTCAGAGTATATTAAATCGAATGCAAAGGACCAGGCAGTCACCTGCTTCAGAAGAGCGTGTTTAAAATAAATGTGCGTGCATGTGATGAAGTAATAAGAGTGTCCATATATATGCGGGCGAATGCTGTGTGTGTGTGTATGTGAGTGAGTGTGTGTGTGTGTGTGTGTGTGTGTGTGTGTGTGTGTGTGTGTGTGTGAGTGAGTGTGAGTGTGTGAGTGTGTGTATGTGAGTGAGTGTGTGTGTGTGTGTGTGTATGTGAGTGAGTGTGTGTGTGTGTGTATGTGAGTGAGTGTGTGTGTGTGTGTGTGTGTGTGTGTGTATGTGAGTGAGTGTGTGTGTGTGTGTGTGTGTGTGTGTGTGTGTGTATGTGAGTGAGTGTGTGTGTGTGTGTATGTGAGTGAGTGTGTGTGTGTGTGTGTATGTGAGTGAGTGTGTGTGTGTGTGTATGTGAGTGAGTGTGTGTGTGTGTGAGTGAGTGTGTGTGTGTGTGTGTGTATGTGAGTGAGTGTGTGTGTGTGTGTGTGTGTATGTGAGTGAGTGTGTGTGTGTGTGTATGTGAGTGAGTGTGTGTGTGTGTGTGTGTGTGTGTGTATGTGAGTGAGTGTGTGTGTGTGTGTATGTGAGTGAGTGTGTGTGTGTGTGTGTATGTGAGTGAGTGTGTGTGTGTGTGTATGTGAGTGAGTGTGTGTGTGTGTGTATGTGAGTGAGTGTGTGTGTGTAGCATGGCTGGCTAGTGGTTACGCTAAAGGACTTTTGAGGGGAGGGGGGGGGGGGTCTGGTCCACTCTAGGTTTGGGGTCAGTCTCTGGGCCTGGTGTCAGACTGAAGGACAGAGCTCAGTTCGGTGGCGTTGAGGCAAAGGCAGCACCTTGTGATGGAGCGGCGCGGGTGCAGCGGCGTCTCATTAGTATTCTGTGACAGACCCGCAGGCGCTGCACCAGCCCGCACCACCACACACCACCCGCCCACCGCCCAACTGGTGGAGTCTGTCGGCCGTGACGCTCCCCGCGTTGCTCGACGCACTGGGGGCTGCCATCCAGCCAGAGCCTTCAAGGACGCCGTCTCCACTCCAATCCGGGAGTTTAACGCAGCGCAGGCGTCAAGGATGAAACGCCAATCAATGTATAATAGATGGATGAATAGGCTGCCAGGAAACTGCCTGACCATGTGTCAATGCAATCCCAGACCCTGAGCTTCTGTCAATATACTGTTCCAACAGAACACAGAAGCAATTGGCCAAATCAAATCGTTAGGGGCCTCTCAGTTCAAAGTGAGCCAGCCATCTGAATGCAAACATGCAAATATTTATCAGTGGAAACACAAATCTCAAACTTCATAGCAGACTAATTTATGTTGTTTTTTCCCCACCACCACTGCTGTTTGTGCAACACATTCTGCTGTGGATGGAAATGTCTCACCATACTAACCCATAAACACAGACAAGACAGAAATAAAGACCATGCAAGCCAAACAGAGATTTCCACTGGGACTGATGGGAGGCTATGGGTCTGCCTGCTACAGCAGCAGCAGAAGCTATTTACCCTTTGTCTCCACACATCCATCACATCAACAGGAGCCAGATTTTGGGCGAGGGAAATCAGGCAGACACTGGCAGAAGAGACAAAGAAAATAAACAAATAAATAAACAAAAACGTTTAAAAAAGGAGGGCATTAGAGTTCTCAGGCAGACCTACTTCGCTGCCGGTTGGCCCCTGTTTGGTGGTGGTATCATCAGCCATGCACAGGAACCCCCAGAGAGCCCTGGGGTAAACGGTTCCATTTCTTTTCTCCTTTAGTTAGCATGTGGTTTAAAAAAAAAAAAAATGGGCTAAATAAGCAGGGAGCTCATTAATATCACTGAAGGTGCATTTCTCTGACACGGGGCCTCCAGAGGGGCCTATTTATTTAGGAAATGAATAAAAGCCCACGTTTGCCCTAGTGTAAATGCCAGAGCATTCTGTCCACAGCAGCATATCTGGGCATGCCCGCCCTGCTGCAGGAAATGTGTGCGGCTGTTTCCCTGACCTTGGCTCTAATTATGTGCGGGACGCCAGGGAGCACGCGTTTCCCCCTAATGGTTTATAAACAATTTTAAAGGGGCTGAACTCCTCGATGACCTTAATTAGTTTGTGATCCTTCAGCTCATACCCGTTAAACCCCCCTATGATCCGCGGGCTGATGGAGTAGGGGGTGGGGGATCTCGGAGAAGAATGTTAACCTTACTGCGCCAGGCAGGACAATTTATACTACCGCAGAGGATGCTGGGTAGGCGTGGGCTTAGTTCCCAGTGGTGAGATACTGCACGGAGAGTAATGTGAGTATCGCCAATTGACTTGGCTGATGGTCTCCTCAATACGAGGCATTAAGTGAATGACCAAGCGTCGGCACGTGCAACGCCTCCTTTCATATATTTAGTCCTTAATGAAAGTCTGTGTAAAACAAAATGACGCTGCGTAAGGTAAATCTTAACTGAACAAAGACATGCAATAACAGCAACACTATCTGAGATATTTGAATGAGGAAAAAACACACCAATTTCCATCTGGATACCACAGATGGGCTTAATGTGGCTTTTTTATTTGAGTCGATATTTGTTTTCCTTCCTTGAGAGAGGGAGTGTGAGTGTGTGTGTGTGTGTGCATTACAACGGGAGATGAGCAACAGCTGCAGCCCTCAGGCCATGAGGGGGAAGGGGAGGGGATGGGGGCTGATCGAAGATGCAAATGGAGGAATATGAAAAATGACAGATGAGTAGAAGCAAATAAAAAAAATCAGCACAGAGAGAAAAAGGGGAAAAGTGCGGTTGAGTGCATGCCATCAGGGCTGAAGACGACACAGGCTGGGGGGGGGGGGTGAGATCACAGCGCTGGTCTGCTGGCGTGTGAGAGTGTGTGAGCTCTGTGGCCCTCCTCTGCTCTGACAACACGTGTGCATGCCTGGGCTGGCTTCCATCTCTCGCTCCCTCTCTCCTGTAAATCCTCATGGTGTTGCCATCCCAGCCAGCCTGTGATGCACTCTCCAGCCACCATAACCCTACACTGCCACACGCCGCACTGTCCAGCCCGCCCCTCTTTTTCAGGGTGAGTGAGTGGCCACTGCGCCACCTCGGTCCCCAAACGCCCCGGCCAACGCAAAGTTGAGCGGCCAGGCTTTGATGCTCCGGCCCAGCGAAGCACCGTCCCTTTCATAACAGTGCCCCGAGCACAGGTCCTCCCCCCCCCATTAGTAGACACGCACGTGGGCCTCGGCCCAGCCAGGGGACTGGAGGAGGGGCGGGGGAGAGAGAGTAGGGAGCCAGGTGCTGCACTCTGGCTGCAGGGAGGAGCAGCCAGCCATGCTGAGACAACGGCATACATTCAGCCGTGGCCTACTGGTTAGCACTTCGGACCTGTAACCGGAGGGTTGCCGGTTTGAACCCCGACCAGTAGGCGCGGCTGAAGTGCCCTTGAGCAAGGCACCTAACCCCTCACTGCTCCCCGAGCGCCGCTGTTGATGCAGGCAGCTCACTGCGCCGGGATTAGTGTGTGCTTCACCTCACTGTGTGTTCACTGTGTGCAGTGTGTTTCACTAATTCACGGATTGGGATAAATGCAGAGACCAAATTTTCCCTCACGGGATCAAAAGAGTATATATACTTAAACTTGTACTTATACTTATACTCTCCACGCAAATAACAGGTGGCCCGCAGGCTCATGATGAGCCTTATCTGGAAGGATCTTTTTGTAGTGAGATGAACTTTGGAGTGAGTGAGTGAGTGAGTGAGTGAGTTGGGGAGGGGAGGAGGATCTGTGCTAGGAGCCAAGGGAGGAAGGGATATAAATGAAAAGACAGACACAGACAGACAAGAGAAGAGTACAAGTGGAAAGAGAGGATGACAAAAGATAGAAGGAGAGAAGGAGAGAGAGACTGTGAAAGAGAGTGTGAAACACAAAGAGAAACAGAGAAATGGAGAAAAAGAAACGGAGAGAGAGAAGCAGGGCAAAAAAGAGAGTGAGACAGAGACAGAGAAGAGACAGAGAGAGAGAGAAGCAGAGAAATGGAGAGAGAGAGAGAGAAAGAGGGCAAAAGAGAATGAGAAAGAGACAGAGAGACAGAGAGAGAGAGAGTGAGTGAGGCTGGCTGTGAAGACAGGCAGCTGTAATTAGAGGCAGCTCTCTCCCAAGGGTCTTGCTGTCATGAGCTGTTCTAAACCTGTCACTGCCAGTGTTTAACTTCACTCAATATTACACTTCCTCTGAGGCCAGCCAGAACCCGCACAGCAACATCAGCTTACCGGCCACAAATACACTCGCATGGCGGCAAATACACACACTCTACACACTCACACTCACATACAATATATTGTCTCTCTTCTAATCTGTCTGTAGCTCCACAGCACTGCTGTAATGCTGTTATTTCCACAGAGAGGTTGGAGTACTCCACTGCAGCAGTGCTGACATGAGTCTGTCCGATGCTTATTGAGGGCCACACTATGCAGCACTGCTCAGGAGCGCTTTATTTGCAAGCATGAAAACGGGTCAGGGGTGAAAAAGGTGAGAAGGGCGCGCAAAGTGGGAAATGGCCATTTCATAGCAAAACAAGCGCGAGTGACATTGTTGCCAATAGTGCATAGCTTCCATGGAGTATGAAGTTGCCTAAAACCAGAGATTTATAAAGAAAACAAACTACAAAATGACTAATTTTTACAAAACAATACCTTTATTTCTTCTTTTTGGCTTGGGCCTAAGTGTGAAGGGGCCGACTTGCGCTGTTTGGCAACATGCTTCAGCCTGGCCCTTCTCTCCTCCTCAGTAATCTACATGAGTTTTCTTTATTTATTTATTTCTTTGTGCCTGAAGTTATCGGACATTTCTAAAGATTTCATAGGCCTAATGGACACTTCATAGCAGACTATTAGAATAAGTCTGAATAAGATAAGTCTGAATATTTGTTGGACCAAACCAGGTAATATATAAACTTGGGTAGGGTAGACTAGGCTTTAATTTGTAAAATTGGTTTGAAATGTTTTAACCTGCAGCCTAGGCTAGTTACAGATTGTGACATTTTGCTAGTGTGTTTAACCAACCAATAAATTGTGTGAACAGTGTTCACATTACATGTTAAACCCTGAAGACACAGACTAGGCCTACTGATCAGGCCACTGGACATTTCTTAAAAGACAGTATTACCCTGTCAAACACTGCTTTTGTCTCTGAACTCGACAAAACGCACCAGCCCAGTTTAGGAGCATTTAATTCAACCATTTAGTTATTCACATTAGCCTTTTCTATACTGATAAGTATGCCTATTTGCTTCACCTTTTGTCGATCTAGATGGCTCAAACTGCACGTATTCTTCATCAAATGAACTCGTTATGTCTATATTTCTGTCCAATATCGCTAACATTAACAGCCAATGCTATGTTACTACACCAATCTCAACGTCTTTTTCTGACAGAAGTTGAAAGTTTCAACTAGCCCACGTGTGACATCAATAAGCATCTCTCCTCGCCGGGCTCACATTCCAGCTGACATTTCAGACGCATATATCTGTAGTCACACAGACAGGGAGGCTATTCCAGCGCAAGCTTTCTGTTCGCGTTGCATCTGCGGAAAAAATTAGCTTCCACTGTTTAATAGGCTAAATGCATAGGGGCTGCATTCACATAATCATTACTGGATCAGACAAGTTTTTAATTGGGCTCTTGTCTTAACGATCAAGATCAAGATCGTTAAGCATCTCATGGCGTGATTTGTAAACTCAGTTGTAACCCCATACCCCCACACACACACACACACACACACACAATATGTTCTCATCGGATCTGCGCGAACCACGCAAGTTCCCTATTTTGGATTCAAAACGGCGAATTTCGGCGAAAGGTGAGGAGTTTTCATGCCTGTGTTTGGGGAACTACACCTACAATGTGCTATTCAAACTCCGCAAAGTAGTTTGGCATTCAGATTTGACACCGCCATATGAATTCAAAAGGAAGCAGCAGCAGCAACTGCTAGCTCTCACTTTCCGTGCCTCCCCCAAGAGGCGGCGGAGTCAGGAGGGTCCTCTCCTCATCTGAGCCTGCACGTCTGTTGACAGATCACCCGGCGCCGTTAATCAGGGAGGGGGCTTCTCTGGCGGGGTGACCCCAGGGCTCGCGCTTGGCTCTGGACCCGGCACGGCGCGGCGCATGGAGGCGGCAGCAGCATGGAAGTGCTCCGGTAGTCCAGGGGCTCCGAGCGACGCCAGGGGCCCGTCACTCATCCTCTCCAACAGCTGGTGCCCTGACGTTCCTGTCAGACTTTCATTTTTTTTATTTATCTGCTGTTGTGTGTGTGTGTGTTTTTGCGATGCACGGGGGAGTGGTTCTGTGTTTGCCAGGGAAGCCTAATTTATCACTGATTGAGTGCTGTTTGTCGGCGTCCCCGGGGAGGGGCCAGAGCCTGTAAACGCTGTGCCTCCCGTCTGTCACTGCAATCACGTTTTAAGCATGGCCAGGGAGGATTAGTACTACACGCACCTGCACATTCATAGAGGTCAGCCTGGAAAGGGAGACTGCATGCTGTGTTTGTGAATGTGTTTGTGTGTGTGTGTGTGTGTGTGTGTGTGTGTGTGTGTGTGTGTGTGTGTGTGTGTGTGTGTGTGTGTGTGTGTGTGTGTGTGTGTGTATATATATATATATATATATATATATATATATATATATATATATGGGTAGATGACAAATAGCAGAATTCAGACTGTCCATGTGTCACACACTTATAAAAAATGGCAATTGTTAAGAATTGATATGGAAATGTTGTAGGTCTGGTAGGTTCAAGTTCTGTCATATTAAATTTATTGGATTTGTATTTCACTTTTGACTTAAAATAATCATCCAAACATAAAAAATGTCATATGGTGTGACTGTCCACCATGTGTGCGAACTTCCTAAAAAGAGTGTATATCCATAAAAAGTATAATTACTTTAAAGTTTTACCATGCATATAAAATAATTGGATGTTTTTTACAACCACAGAAAGTTTTGATGTTTATGCATGCTGTCCAACTAAGTTACAATCAAATATATTTTGTCCATAAAATGGTTGTCATGTGGCGTGACACTATATTGTATATTTTGACCGGGCATTCATTTGGACATTATTATTGGGAAGAGGACCCTGCTTAATCAGGAAGTAACAATAGAATGTCAAGAGTAATTGGCATGGTCAAGAGGTGAGTTCTGCTTTTTGGATTTTTATATAAAAAGCTTTGAATTGGACATCATCAATCGTGGCCAAATTTTAGTGTCTTATGGTGTGACATCATTTGCCTAAAAAGTAGCTATTCTCCACAAATATTCTTCATGAATTCTTAAAAAGCACTGCTGCCATGTGGTCAGTTGCATGCTAAATAATAGTTAGCTGTATTTAACTGTCTAGAAAATTAGCTTAACTGTCAAAATGTCATATAGTGTGACGCTGCATCATATGGTGTGACAGCTTTTTTTTCAAGTCACACTATATGACATTTCTGTCACACCCTATGACCAAATTGCATTTTTACATAAAAGTTCTTGTAAAAACATGTTTTAAATTCAGATATTATATGTTTTTTGTTAAATCTGTGATAATTGGGTAAAAAATGTATCTGTACAATTCATATTTCTCATACTTTTTTCTTTTTGTTACCATGCCATGTAAGTTTAAAAAATAAATACTAAACTTTCATCTATTTTGCTGTTACACGCATACACCATTCATACAGTGACTTCAAAATTCATTGTTAATGATTTTATTGTCATTTAAAACCCTGTTTTGTTCTGACACATGGTGGAGTGGTGCAGTTCATCATATGGCGTGACACCATGTCATTAGGTGTGACATTAAATAATGTCACAAAAAAGACTTTATAATTGAAAAATCATTAAAACATCAATAGCACACAAAGGAAATGGTATCTGCAAGAACCTCAAGAATTTTGAGTGAGTTCTTACAAGAAATATTAGAATTAAGCTAAAATATCTGGTTACACTTAGGAGCATTCTCCACCTTGACAAAATAACTTGTTAAATTTTAGGTTTTTCTTCTAAATATTCACAAGGAAATGTTGCATATCAAAGCAAACGTGATTAAATTGTACAGTGACATAAATTAAAGTAGAAAAAAGTATCTAATTTTCATTTTATTTCAAATTATTTTCACGTCACACCATATGACAATTTTAGGCACTAACATGACAAATTGACATATAAATATATATTTCACTTTTTTTTTTTGATTTTTTTTTATATTAGTCAAGTTTAGAGATACAGCAACACATATAAACACTTTTTAGGGATGATATTTGAAGTTTTTTTTGTGTGTGTGTGTGTGTTTGTGAGTGTATGTGTGTGAGTGTATATGTGTGTGTGTGAGTGTATATGTGTGTGTGTGTGTGTGTGTGTGTGAGTGTATATGTGTGTGTGAGTGTATATATATATGTGTGTGTGAGTGTATATATATATATGTGTGTGTGAGTGTATATATATGTGTGTGTGTGTGTGTGTGTGTAAGAACAAGAGTTTCTCATTGGGAAGTGAGGGCAGGTAGGAGAAGACAGAAGCTGTGTTGTTCTGGTGTTTTTATCTAGCGACCCTGGAGACCATCCTGGCAGCGCGGCCCAATTGGGAATGTGTTATGTAGGGTAGAGGGGGGTGCTAAGTAGCACAACCTTTCTTATTCCAAAACACGCGGGCAGGCACACACACACACACACACACACACACACACACACACAGACACACTTGAATGGTGTGCTCTCTTAAGGGACTACCTGGCAGCTAAGAGTCTTTTGATTCAACTAAATAACCAGTAGAGCTCATAGTGAATCATTGCCACCAGTGAAAATGGCTGTGCCAAGAAAGAGGCCAGGCTTGAAAGCTACCATTAACACTCAAAAACATATAACAGATGCATAAAAATATATATAGTAATAACCGCCCCCAAAAAAAACAACACCGCTCTTTTCTCCCATTGCTACACTGGAAAAACATCACCAGTCTCCAACAGCCTGACCATCAAATTATGACTGGTCCCAGCTCACTTGAAAAGTATAGTATGTCTCTATCTAGACAATATTGTGGGTGTCTTTTTTACTTCCTGTGCATACAGGTCAAGTGAAAGCAACCAGCCATGACCAGTTCTTTGGCAGCCAGCTAGCTCTCAGAAACTACCGAGCATCTGCGCGAGCTCAAATAAAACACACACACACCAAATAAAAATCTCACTCACAAACAACCTGAGAGCAAATGCTCTTCACTGTGAAGTTGTGAAAGAAAACAATGAGGAGAAAATCATTAGCGCCTATGAGAATCTGCTTTGTACACACAAATTACTGCAGTAATTAGAGACAAAACGCCACAAAAGGTTCTGTGACTGGGAGTGCATTTTAATCTACTGCTGGCAAGAAAGGGTGAGCCCGCGAATACAAATGCCGTCTGAGTGGAAGGGGCTATGTGTGTGTGTGTGTGTGTGTGTGTGTGTGTGTGTGTGTGTTTGAAGGAGTGTGAGTGTTTGGAAGTGTGTGTGTGTGTGTGTGTGTGAGAGAGAGTGAAAGATCTCTCCTATATCTCTCTGAGTGCCAGGGCATAGATATGTGTGTAGGTGTTTAGCAAGCAGGCTTCTGATTGAGAACAAGCAGGCAAAAAAAAAAAAAATAAAAAATTAGCAAGTGTGCTTTCTCTGCCATCATCACTTTATGATCTTTACACAATGCCAGCAAAAAGCCCCAGACCCTACTCTCTGGCGAAGCCACCTGCAAACAGGGCTGTTTGGACAGAGCAGCACTTTACATGTGATAGGTGATACCTCAAGCCACAAGTCAAGCACCTACTGTACCTTGCAGCAGTGGTGCCTGGGGCACGATACATCAGGCGTACCAAACCAACACACATGTTCTATGGCTTTAAATCAATTAGAGCAAAAGTGTGTGCGTGTGTGTGTGTGTGTGTTTGGGGGTGGGGTAGGGGGGTTTGTGCTGTTCCAGTGGCGATTCGTTCTAAACTGAGCTTTTGGAGCAAAAGCGGCTGAAAGTGACGACGGCACAGCGGGGATTATTCATCATGCGCTTTACTCCTGGAGAGACCAAGAGACTGAGCAAGACAGGATGGGACACTAACGCACAGAGGGACTCCTGCTCTGCATTATACACTTATACACTCGCACACAGTGGCCCCTCCACCCACACACACACACACACACACACACACAAGCAAGAACCAAGGACCAGTCATGCTTTCCCAGAGGTGCTTCCACACGCACACACACACACACACGGCGTGAATTTAATCAGCCCAGCGCACTGGCAGAGGGGGAATCAATTTACCTGAATGCCGTCCAGCAGCTTGCTCATGCACCAGAAGCTGTCCGCCTCGATGTTCCGCAGAGCGTCCTCCTGCAGGCTGGAAACATCAAAATTTTCCACCTCTTCCTCTGCAAAAAAGGGGCCAGAACAAAGAGGAAGGGAGGGAGAGAGGAGAGGGAGGGAGGGAGGAGAGAGAGAGAGAGAGAGAGAGAGAGAGAGAGAGAGAGAGAGAGAGAGAGAGAGAGAGAGAGAGAGGGAGAGAGAGAGAGAGAGAGAGAGAGAGAGAGAGAGAGAGAGAGAGAGGAGGGAGGGAGAGAGAGAGAGAGAGAGGAAGAGGGAGGGATGGAGACGCAGTGTTAGCGAGGGGGCCACCACCACACAGCAGGGGCCCCACACACACACACACACACACACACACACGCACACACACACACGCGTAAATTGGCATTCCTTAGACATTCAGCTGAGCTCCTGGCTTCCTGCTGCCACAGCGGTGCGTAGGCCGCGTCTGCAGGCAGTATTGAAAACTGATTGTCACATTCATGGATATTCCCGGCCATTATTGCCGTAGGTTTTGGCAAGAGGCAGCATTCGGCCTGCCTTGCATCCAGAGCGATCAAAATGAGGAGAACTACAGACAGCATTATGCACTGCTAGATGAGCCCGTGCGGCCGCATAGCAAGCCATACGTACAGGAGGTAGCCAACAATGAAAAGCAGATCGGCTGAATCTACTGCTTTCATGTGCTTGAAACCGGACCACTCATACAATATAGATTATACATATATAGACCAGAGGTAGTGAATGGCCAGGGAACCTACATTAAAGCTGTGTGTTGTGCTAACTGTCCCACTAGTGTATACAGCAGGGGTCTCCAGCCTTTCTCCTCCCAGAGCTAAAATAGCCTAAATGAAAATGGCTGAGAACAACTGGTGTTTTATTTGTTTTATTATGTATTAGCAGTAGCATGTATTGACATAGCTTATCTCCACCCAAAACAACTGAATAAGCTTCGTATGGGTTTTAAGGCTCCTTTCAACTCCTGTTTTTAGACTGTGAATTTGATTTGATAGGATTTTTGATTTTTAACAGATTTATACAAATTTTGCTTGAGCATTTTGAAAAGCTACTCAGGAGGGGAGCTACCTGCGGGAGACACCTGGTACACAGTTACCTACTAACTCATTCCCCTACTGTTTTATTCCATTCCTAACATTTAGATTTGCTTATTCACACTTCTAGTGGCTAGTTCCTTACTACTGGCATATATTGACAACAAGAAAGCTTAATGGCTTCCCTCAATATTCCCTATCTACCCTAGGACACACACACACACACACACACACACACACGGGAGGCAAACCTCCCTGGCCTCTCAGGTGAGTCTGTGTAGTGGTAGTGAAGCCTTTGAAAACTTCACATCTTTCATATTAAACAGGGCCCTGCCAGCTCCTCTCAGTCTCCTTGGCAACGGCAGTAGAACTGCGAGGTGCGGTGAACATGCTCAGATTGACAGGCCAGGCAGAGAGAGTACGCATATGGTGCCAGGCCTGAATCCCACTCACCACACACACACTCACAGGCAGGCATAGAGTTTTTTATGATGCCATAACCCACACACCACACACACACACAAGGCAAGGCCGAGGGATACTACAAAGGGCTGAATCCAGTAGCGAGAGGGATCTCAACTGAATCCAAGGACTGCGATGCTTTTGTGAAAAACATGGAGTGTGTTAAAATGCCTCCCACCCATTGTTCAGTCAGTGGCCCCACTGGTCTTGTGCGGCTCCAGTGGTGCAGCAGTCCCCAGCTGGTGGAGCAACTACAGTAATGCAGCAATAACGCCCAGAATCTGGCAAGGACTCTTAGAGCACAACATCACCCTGCTGCACTCTTACTCATCAGAAAACAAGGACACGGACACAGAGAGAGAGAGAGAGAGAGAGAGAGAAAAAAAAAAAGTCTGGGGGAGAGAGAGAGAGAGAGAGAGAGAGAGAGGGTGAGAGAGGGAAGGAAAGAGAGAGGGGTGAGAAAGACTTAAAAGAAAGGGTGTTACTGAGGAGTCAGTGTGGCATGCATAAAACAACAGCTCCTCCTGTGGTCAGAGAGGTTACTACGCCCCAGTGGCAAGTCCATCATCCAGCCTGTACAGCAACAGCCGCTGTATGGCTTTGCATCTCAAATGGCCAGGTAACACTCACACATATTCGCAGACACACCCACACAGCATCCATTAATAGAGGATAGTGTGAGTCACCAGTGCTTGGACACATGTGGAGGCAACAGCTAGATTCCTCATCCCAACACACTCGCTAACAGCATCATTACGGAGGTGAGTCAGCACGTGGCAGATTTGATTTAACTGGACAACACTAACCAACAAAGGAAGTGGGTCAGAGCTGCAACAAGACTGTGGAAGTAATGCGTGCATCATGGTTCATGTGCTCGGTGACAAAATACACAAGAGTGGGCGCTCGGAGGGATCACACACACACTCACACACACACACACACACACGCTCACATTTTGAGAAGAGGCATCAGTGAAATGCTCGAAAAAATAAATAAATAAACTATAAACTGAGAACTCCCAGGGCCCCTCTTTGAGGGCACCATCCCACCATCCGTCCAAGCATATTCACATGGGAATGCCCGTTGCCCATGGAAACAGTGCTGTAAAAACAGCAAGGTGACACGGGTAGCGCACTGGGGGAGCAGAAGGACTGGACCTGGAGGAGCAGTTTAAGGAAAATCTCTATGCAGCAGCTACATGTGTACTCCCATATACAAACACACACACACATACACAAAAAGAAACATTGATCCTCTTTGTTCATTAACCTTTCCTCTGATCATTTCCAGCCAGAGTCCATCCTGTGACACTCACAACCATGGTGTGGTTGCACTCTCACACAGCAGTGTAACGGCCTCCACCAGTGCACACGGGCCACCACAGAAAACTCAACAACCCTGGGAGCTCCTCGAAAAAGAATGCGATTGCATGTTTCTTTTTATTCTGGGTGCATTTCTGGTGCGGTGTGGCCTGTATGTTTGGATAAGTCTAATTGGAGCACGGCTGCCTTCTAGCAGTAGTTGGAGTTGGGGCTCAGCAGGGACACCTGCACAGTGCTCAGGGGACACTCCCAAGGCTACCATACACAAGTTATTAATTAGCACAGGCTGCCAGTGGCCTCATTCTCCCAGCCACACGAGCGCTCGTCTTAGCAAAACACATGTACACACACACACACACACACGCACACGCACGCACACGCACACACACACACGCACACACAACAATCAAATGAAAACACAGGAGTGAGATCTTTCAAGTTCTTTCATGGCGAGTGGTGTAGTCCCAAAAGAAATGGCCCATTCTGCAGAAGAGACATTTTATTTGGTGTCTCTGGCTTTTGTATCTATTTATCTGCTGGGTGACCAGAGCAGCCCTCTGTGCTCAGCCTCACGCAGCTCTGTCCATCTGGAGTGAGGAGTCTTGCTGGCCCCGGTCAGAGGTTCCTGTTGGCCGCAGGCTGCTTTCCTGTGTACCTGGGCACAGGGTAGGCTCCCCCCGCGGCACCGGGGCACGCACAGCTGTGAGAAGTGCTCGGCCATGCCAACCGGCATCAAACGAGCCGACAGCTCCACGGCCCCGCCATCTGCCTAGGGACAAGCCTTCTGCCCACCGGATCGGGGAACGTGTTGGGATGGGGAAGAGTGGCGAGCCGCAAGCCCACGAGCGACTCGTAACCCGGCCAAGAAAGAGCGGCTCCACTTCAGCCCCACGCTCCAGAGGTCAATCAGACAACGGTTTCATCATGGACACCGTAATCTGACCAACTGGGCCCAATTACACACAACAGCCACGTCGCCCCACGTTGCCTAATGAGTATTAAATGGATTCCATAGAGGTGTAATTGAAGCCGTGGATAATTAATATGGAATCTGCTTGGCAAACTTGTCGTTCTAACACACCAGAAAATGAGTCCTAGGAGCATAATTACAATGTAAGAGTGGCACTGCGTGAAATGCAAGGTGGGGGATCCATCTGTGGCGTATGGAAATATTCATCTGGATGTGATGAGCAGGACGGCTAAAGGGGGCCTGGGCTGGGGAATGGGCGATTGGGCACAATCAGAAAGGAAAGGCTGCCCCTGTGCCTGATTGGACTGTGTGTGTTCAAGTTCCCCCACAGCACAATGCAGATGGCCAGATGGCCGACCGTCCTGCACAAGACTCACAAAATAACCAAGAGAACTGGCTGCAATCAGGATCCCTGATTACATATGCTTTTATTAACATTTCTGCTAAACCTGTCCAGAAGGAGCCGTGGACAATCCTTGGAGGAGAACCTTCTCTTATCTCGATCACTTAGTTCTTAGATCAAAAATTAAACAAGCATCTGAAATGCATGAAAGCACCAAGGCTCTATTAACGGTGCAAGTGATGCCAATCGTTGTCCTCGTGCACCTTTTCTGCGTTCCTTCAGGCGGACGCTTTTAGGTGCCGGGAGCCGAGCGGAGCAATCAGGGTTTTGTGTGCGCGCGCAACACAAAGGAAAACAAAGGAAAAGTAAATCTCAAGAGCCGCCGTATGTCTGGAGCAGATAATGGCTTTGAAATCCCATTATTACAGCCAGTTTATTTAATAGAGCACGGAGCAAAATGCCAAGGACCGTCTGAATCTCGGCGCCTTTCCTCTAAACTGCAGCCACTAGATCTGAGCTAGAATAAAATGTCCACTGCACTGCCAACCTTGTGACACTGTGATCTCAGGCGGTGGGCTGGGGGAGACGGGGGGGGGGGAAAGGAGAACTAGAAGAGAAATGGCTTTACTTCAGTCCCCTCCAGAGTGTCATCCAGCAAACCTCCACCTTAAAGCACTCTTCTCCAGGTTCCCCCAGGCGATAGAGGGGCCCCTTCTGCCTTTTACAGCCCACACCTTTGCCTTCTCCACCAAGCAGAGGATTTCAGAGCACTCCAATAAGAAAGCAGCCCTCTCTCAGGACACCACTTAAAACACACAACTACACAAATCATCAATGTTTAGCTCTCAGATACTGCTCCCTTGCCTTGTAACCATGGTAATTGGAACAAGTGAGCAGATCGTTTCGGGGAATGTTTCTGGGCTTTTTATGGTTGCTTGGTGCCAAAGCAGGCAGGCGTTTTCAGACCGTGGTCCGGCGGCGTTATATATTTTGAATGGAATGGGACGTGAAGGATCTCTGCGGCATGTTTGACACGAGAATGCTCTTTACAGCACCGTCAACAACTTCCATTGTGTGACACGTCTTATCCCATGATTCACCACTTTGCCAGGAGAAAGTGAAGAGGGAGGGAGGCTTCAAAAGAGCTGCTATTATCAGAGGCTGGAAAATGAAAGTTTCCAGAGTGTGAAATATGAGGGCAGATCAGTCCATTAAGGAATTAATTTGTGGTTATCTGGAGACTCAGTAAAATCATTAGCCATACAGTAATGAGAAGTTCTTAAGACATTCTGGGCACAGGCTGACAATTAAGCTGTACATTGAGCCAGCATCAACTGATAAATATGCAAGGGAAATTCTATAGTTACAAATCTGTGTACATGGATGATTGCAAGGCATGGAGTGGCATATTTTTTTCTTAAAACTGATTACTTTCTTAATTGTTATAAATTGCGTTAGGTCAAGCATGACACATCCCACTGATGAAAATGAACAAAGAGCGATTTCTCAATGCAGGAATCTGTGCAGAAATTCAATTTATGGCTTTTTATAGCAGAGTAATTAACTTAATCCAAAAATATTCAATAACCACGATTACTCAGAGAAAACGAATGACTTCGTGACAGGACAATTTCTCTAAATCATTCTCAGCTTCGCTGCGTTTTACATCTTTATATGAGAAAACGTATGTTAAGCCTGAAAATCAGATTTATCTAAGGTCACTGCTTGGACATCAAAGCATATTTCACACAGCAAACTTGGTTGGCTCAGCCAGGGAGCTATAGAATATATTTTCTATAGACAGACACTCGATGGATAAAAAGTTGTAAAACGGAGAACACATTGTTCACGCATGACTAAAAAAGTTCATTAACACAATTACATCGCTGTCCCTATAAACTTTCCACAAGCACCTAAAGAGGTCTGGAGAGCCATCCGCTCAATGAGCAACTGAAGTAGAAGAAGAGTAGAAAAATACCCTCCACCGCATGTCAGAAGACATACCGAGGCAATCACTTAACAACTCGTTAGAGCAAATCAGGGGCGTTAATCAGACCTGCATTAAAATCAGCACTTGGCTCGCCACTCCAAATGGGGAGATCTGAACAAACCGATACTCATTAAAGGCAAGGCGATGCGTTCCACACCAGTGACCGCTCAATCCGCCATCACAAGTCCCCCCCCACCTCTCAGTCAATGGGCCCCGTGAGTGGGAGCCGGGTGTGGATCTATGGGGGATGTGAGCTGCTCTTCATGCACCATGTGTTAAGAGCCTGCAATCTAAAAGCAGAGAGGCAAGAGCACTTTGGCAAAAAAAAGGAGAGCACGTGAGAGTGCCAGCGGCTCCGAGGCCTGCTGGACCTCAGCATGCTCCCGCTCCACTGCAGCTCCCGCCAGGCTGGCCAGAGAGGCCCTGTTGCTGAGCTCAGCCCGCTCCTCGCCGGGCGGCGTTTGCCACCTGGGCTGCCTGCGCTCTGCCTTGCCGAGTGCTGGGACACAGAAGCCTCTTCCCTGAGAAAAGCAAGAGGCATTTCCCACTCACAGCAGGAGGCCCCCGTCTAGCCAGCTACCACACAGGAGCCTGGGGTTAGGCTGCATCCGCACGTTTGATCACGGGCTTGTGAGCGTGCGCACACACACACACACACACACACACACACAGACAGACACACACAGCACACACACACACGCAGACACAAACAGACACACACAGACACACACACACACACACAGACAGACACATGCGCGCACACACACACACGCAGACACAAACAGACACACACAGACACAGACATACACAACAGACACACACACACAGACACACACAACAGACACACAGACACACACATACATACATACATAAACATGCGCAGAAGCCAACTCCATATTCATGGGATTCCACTGGGCAAATCCTTTGAGTGCCGTTTACACCAGAGCTGTTTAGAGCATCTGTCAAAGGCACTCAGTGTCGGGTTTACAGTAAACCTTTCCTGTGCAGGAGTCGGCATGTTCCTCCTGCCTTCGTTCTAGCGCCGCTAAATAAGCGCACTGCAGGCCTACTGTGCCAGCCACAGTCTGCATCCTGTTCCTTCTCAATCAATGGACAGGAACTGTGAATGAGCAGAGAGGACATTTTGACACGATAAGAACGCCATGGTGCGGAATAAGCAGGCCATTCGTGACACCGGGCTGATGCAGCTATGAATGTTTCCATCCACCCTCATGCTTTCACATGCCACTTTCACGCTCATCTCAAATGAGGGTCCATGCACCACTGGACCAGTCTCCCAATACATCCAATGTGAATACAATGGAAGGGCCCGACACAAGCATGTTACACTGCAGTTAGCAAATGCACAAGATGCAACAAAACACCAAGTTTCTTTAAGAGGTGAATAAAGAGGAGGGGGGTTAGGAGATAAGCCCATTGCAATAAGTGTGTGTGTGAAAGAGAGGAAGTGTATGCATGCGTGTGTGTGTGTGTGTGTGTGTGTGTGTGTGTGTGTGTGTGGGTGTGTGTGTGTGTGAGAGAGAGAGAGAGAGAGAGAGAGAGTGTGTGAGAGTGTGAGTGTGAAAGAGAGAGAGAGAGAGAGAGAGAGAGAGAGAGAGAGAGAGAGAGAGAGTAGGTGAGAGTGAGTAAGGGAGAGAGAGAGAGAAAGAAGAGAGAGAGAGAGCAGGTGAGAGTGAGTGAGGGAGAGAGAGAGAGAGAGGTGAGAGTGAGTAAGTGAGAGAGAGCTCCCCTACCTGCTGCTGTGAGGGCCATTAATTAAGGTGGCTGGGCAAGACGTGTGGGAGCTGTGCTCCTGCGTCTGCAGGCCGAGCGTGAGTGCCGTGCCTCCCCTCAAGAGTGCATTCCTCCCCTCCTAATTACATTAACTCCCATTAACTCTCCTCTGCACCACAACTCCTGGGCCCAGGGGCCTGAGTGGGGCCCAGTGCCCAGTCGGCACCAGAGGGTCTATTAGAGCGCAGACCACTCCCGGCTCTCCGCAGGGCGTTCAACACGGCCTCGCGTGATCCATCAAGACTGTCCAGTCTGCTACCGCCACCATCGCCTTTATTTTTTCGCTGCCACGGACTGCTCTAAGACGAGCCCACAACTCACTCTTCTGTTTAGAGCCATTCCTCCCGTTTGCCGCAGTTCCTCTGGGCCCTCCCTGGAGTGCTGCAGCGAATGACAGCCTTGGGCAGCTCAGGTCAGAGGTGGCATGAGGGGGGGGTGCTATGGATGAGAGGGGGTGAGGCGAGGCAAGCCCGAGAGGAAGGTAGCCGCCAGTGGTCACTCACGACCGCAGAGCAGACCAACAACCGGCAGGATCCAGCTCGCAAGCCACCATGGCACTGTTGCCAGGGCAACACCGGCGAGTACAGCCAGCCTGGAGACGAGCAGAAAACGGAGAGCGAGGACGAGGCGGAATACGGCTCAGCCGCTGAACCCTACGCCACATCTTAAGCAAATGTCTAACGAAATCACACTCTCACTGGTTCGCATCATTTCTCAATGAGGCCATCTCCCTTTGGGTGCATAAGTACAGAACACCAATAACAGGGCCCATTTATCATCTCCCAGGAGAAGCCTCCAGAGATGAGCACCACTGGAGCAAACACTCCCTCTACAAGTTCATCTTGACTGAATCTATATGTTGAAAAGATGTAAATTACAATATAGATCTCCAGACAGTCAATACTTTGCCATATTAAAAAACAACCATACCTTCCAATCAGGTGCATCCTCTTTAATTAGAACGCTTTAGAAATCGCCTAACGAGAAATTAGATTGGCCTTCAAAAACAGAATTAGTCTTGACTTAGATGATGAAGGAAAGAAAACAATAACTAAACATTTCAGCTACATGATTTGCTCAGATCAATAGCCTCTTCAAATCAGGGATGGCACACCAGATTAAGAATATCGATGGGGGAGAAATGCATGGCTGAGCCACGCCTCTGAGAGCATATGATTAGATGAGGAGTGAATAATGATATCTGGCTCTGATTAACAGAAAGCCGCTGATGAAAACCGACCGTTTCATCTGAAGCCAGAGCCGCTGGAGGCTTCAGGAAATGATGATGTGTAGTCAAGCATTCCCCTCACAGTTGGGCCAGACACCTCGGATAAGCCCACAACAAAGAGAGAGAAAGAGCAAGTGGTACGGCAGTGACGGGTGATTTTAGGTCATGAAATCAAATACTAGTGGGGATTTAGTAGTAGCCAGATTTAGTAAATGTCAGCCAAAGCTGCCTTGTGTACCCCTGTTCTTTCTAGATCCGCATAAGACCTCTCACTGACTGCTGTTTTTTTTTGTTTTTTTTACAAGCAAGGTCTCAATGACACATGTCATGCTCTGCTGCCTCCGGCGGCCAAGCGTGGTACACTGCGTGCCCTTAAACTGTCGTTCCATCCTGCTCCTTGGTTTTTAAGACTCAATGATGTCAAGCACGACTCCTTTAACAAGCTCTGCTCATGTCATAACAGCATCTCTTGTAGGCAAGGACGCGTTGTCACACCCAACTAAATTTGACTATCTACCTATTACATCCCCTAACTAAGCGCAGAAAGGGATTGAACCCCAGTGACAATTTCAGTCCATTTATCAGCCTGGTAGTCTGCTTTCTGTAAAACAGTGAGAAGAAAATGAGAACTAAATAATGCATGAGCCTAACAGCAATGTACAAACAACAGGCTTAACGGGTCTGAAATTACATCCTGTCATCATACATCTTTAACTGCAGAGATTATGAGCAGTCCTCTGCTCAGAAGACTCACGCTACCTAGTCTGCGAAGCCAGGCGTACTTGACTTTCACTCTCCCTGGACTGCTGACGTCAAGAGTGTGTTTTCGGTTTTGTTTGGGTTTCTTTCTCTCCTCTCCCCACTGAAACAGAATGCAGTCTTCAACTTCAACGGATGTCCCACAACGCTTGTGGCACATCACACCAGGGTGTGGGGGATTAGATTTGGGCTCTTCAACGTCTTATTTTTCCAGAAGTAAGAGCGATGAGAAACAGTGTGTCTTTTTCTGAGATAAGTCATCTAAGGATAAAAGTCAGGCCTGGGCAGACTCTGTGGGGAAAAGTAAACTAAAAAGACATATTCTAGCAGTAATCAGACATCCTTAACATTAACCAGAAGGATTTTTCATCACCAAATGTCTACTTGCCAAATGCATTTCTGCCTCCACATCCCTGCCGGTGGGGATGCAGTAGTGCAGTGTTAAGGGATAAGACACATTGTGCTGGCAAAGGAATCTTTCACTGTAATGGGCTCCCAACTGTCTGTAGTGGGAGCGAACAGCATACATTTAGGGGGGGGCATGGCATCCTGCATAAGACCTTATTGGGCCCAGTGGAACTTAAAAAAGGATTTAAGCATTTCTGTGATCCGGGAACCACTAGTGACAGGTCTTTGGCTGATTAAAATGTCCTTTCTCTGCCATTGGGCTGAGTCTGGCATACAGTCATTTCCCATCTTCATATTCAGGGAATGAAGATATGTTTCCATTTCGCTCAGCACATAGAGCCCACACACATCCACAGAGATGGAAAACAAAAGCTCTCCCCTTCCTCTGAGGGACTGGTAATTAGACAACTCACTCCTGAGCATGAAAGCTGGGAAATCCACCCAAAGCGCCAACGACGTCTGCAGACAGCAAACAGACGATCAAATATCATGTAACCTGTCAATGGTGCACTTGTGAAGGCTTAGCAGCTTCAAGGCTCATCAGTGCAGGTAGATGTGTGAAGACAAACGCTTTGAGGATCCGACAGGGTCTGAGTCACCAGGATGGGAGGAGGCTGAGGTGCAACAGAAAAATGCTTCTCTTTTCTCCAAGCTTTTCCCACAAACAGCCACAATCCCCCGTCGAGTTTAACCCCATCGCCTTTGTTCACTCCCTTGGGTCTGTGACAAGCCAATCGGTGCAGGCATCAATACTGGCGCTCTGGAGCAGCACTTGGAAAGCAGCCCCAACGGATCAAACAGAACCTCCCCCAGAGACCTGGAGCCTCCGTGTTCAGTCCGTTCACTGTATTCCTTTCCCATTAGGGCACAGCGTAGTCCCCTCCACTGGCTCTGATACATTAGGGTCATTAGCCCACAGCTAACCTTGCTGTTCATTGGTGGTCATGCGGAGTTGAGCTAGTCAAACACCCAAGGAGGTAGTCAGACAGGAGAAGGACCGCTGAAGGACACTGCTGTGGACTTGTGGATTTCATCTCACAGCTGGAGGGCCATTAAATAGGTCAAGAGTCTGTGTGCTTTGTGCTTCAGGATTATACGGAGTAAGGTAACTGTGTTTAGATGGAGTTTTCGATATAGGTTGAGCAACATAAATATGTAAATAAAAGTGAATGTGAATACAGTTTAACAGAGCTTCTGTGATTTTCTTAACATGTAGGAACTCACCTATGTATTCAAAGACGTAAACAACGAAGAATGGTGTGACCAGGTCGTTGATGCCCTGCACGTAGCCACTGGCGGGGTGGCGGATGGCCCAGATGAAGAGGATGCGCTCGAAGATCTAAAGGTGAAAGAGGGTCCCAGTCACACGTGGAGATCACCACAGACCAAACAAATCAGAATATGTCTACCCCCCACCCACCCCAAACCCCAGTGTATACTGCTGCTGTTACATGCATGACTTTCCCCGCACAAGGTCACATTTCTCCCCCTTTTAATTAGACACACAGACAGAATCTCCTCCCCCTTGCCGGCGATCAATTAAACAAAATCAATTAGGCTTCAGGAGCATGTGTTTAATCATTAACATCACTACATTCAACAGAGGAGACACCAAAGGAAGAAAGCAACTCAAAGGTGAACGCATGCACAGGTGTGAGTAAATGTGTGTGTGTCTGTGTGTGTGTAGTGAGCTGTGACAAAAAGCCATTTAGAATGAAATATTCATAAGCAAAGGGAAAAAATCTCTGGAAGAATATCAGCTCTGAAATTTAATAAATCAGAGGCTGTATACATACATTTTATCTGCATTTGTTTCCGTGGCTGTCTCGGTATCCCTGCATACCGTGGCTGTCTCGGTATCCCTGCATACCGTGGGCACTAACGCTTGCACCCTTTACTTTTTCCTTTATCGTTCCTCTACTCTGCTAAACAATCATTTGTGTTTGCATGACGGCCTTTCTCCTCCTCTCACCGCGCTGTCAGCCCAACTTGAAACAAAGGAGGCTTGAAGTTGAACTTCCACAAAGCGCAGCCAATGATTTCCATATCTTTTCGCCTGCCTCCTGCCCGACGCCTCCGCTGACGAGGTAGCTATCGCCCCACACACACGCGCTGCGCTTCCCTGGCCAATCACGCTCCCTTTCTTCCTCCGAATAAACTCATCCGTCACTTTATGCCCGATCACAAATGCAGATGACTGGAGTGGGCTCTATGCGGGACTCGTCGTCTCTTTCGAGGGGCCATAGATCAGAGCCATATGAGATTCCCATTGCTCACATGCTGCTTCCTTTCATCATCAAAGTCCCATTTAGCAGCAGAGGGTATGGGCATGGGCCCTGGCATGAGGAGTGGGGGGTGGGGTGTGTGTGGGGGGGAGCTGCACTGGCGCTGAGGGCTGATGCGGCGGGCAAATCCCATCCAACACTCAAACACTCCATCGCCAAGCCAACGCTTCCCCTCAGAATTCACTCCCTCGCCAAGCCAACGCTTCCCCTTAGAATTCACTGCCAGCCCCTGGTCTCCTCCTGCCGCCCATCAGTGAGTGAGAGACTGGAGCGGGCAGCAGAAATCAATGGGCGGCTGGAGTGCACTAAGGGGCTGAGAGCGAATATATTAGCCATTTATTTGCTTAGCCGACACCCTCATCCAAAGCTCCGAGACCTTTCCTATCCTTACGAGATTTGTCTTTTTCTGTCATTCTCTCACGCTTTCTCTCGGCCCTCTACCGCTCCGGTCTGGCTGGAGCTGAATGCCAAAGCACCTCTACGGTTCAGCGCGAGTGGGGTGCAACTAGCCTGAGGCTACTAACAAAATCAACGGCCCTTCCAGTCGGCAAGCTCTAACCTCTGCCTCCCAACATCACCGTGTGCAATACAAACGAGGAACACGCCTGGTGAAGGCCCTTCCCTGTTGAGCAGTGCGGGGATTGTGTCTAGCCTGCTTTACATTATTTCTGACTCCCCTTTTTTTTTTAAATGTATTTTTTAGCAAGGACCAGGAGAGGAAAGTCTTTCAGATTTGACACACGCCAGCTGAGAGACAGAGCGGATGCTAGGTCACAGAGGTGGTGACCTTGCACATGTCCACTCAGGAGCAGAGAGAGAGACAGACAGGCAGGGAAGGACAGGGCGGAACAAAGGAGTGGGTGAGCTCGCCGCTATCGTGTCTTAAGAAAACATTAACAAAGAGCTTACAGAGGCGGCTACTGCCTGACTTGACTGGCTGGCTGGCTTGTGGAATGTGCAGGGAGTGTCAGGTCTGCTCTCTGAGTCACTGGCACACATAGCCATGGCGTGAGTGAACGCAAGAGACCCTACGGTAAGTGGCTGTCAGATCTACAAAACCCTGCCTTAAATGCACGCATGTGGGAAATAGGATGTTGGAAGAAAGGGGGGGAAAATGATCTTGCTAAAATCAGACTGAAAAGTGAGCGTGTTAAGTACCACTGTCTGTGAGGTGCTTCTATTATTCAGTGCGAGACTTGTGAACATGTGCAAACACATTCTCCCAAATGATGGCTTTAGTCTTCTCCTCACAGACATGCTGGTAGTGTATTAGCAGAACACTGAATCAGTTTAAGGTGCAAAGCATGATTAATTTGGGCCCTGAACGTCAACGCTTTCCATGGGCAGGATGTGTGGCATTTTTTTTTTGTGTCGGCCAAGCAAAAATCGGCTTAAACTCCTTATAAATGTTTCAAGGTAGGCTTGTGGCTTTCTCATCCTGTGGAAAGCAGCAATGAGGGGAGCTAGTGTGTGAGAGAGAGAGTGCCGAGAGCAAGAGCAAGAGAGAGGCAGGGAGCTGAAGGTAATCGACGCTGACCCCCGCCACGCACTTTTTTAAGCCGCAAGATATTCACAAAGCCCCCGAGCAGCAGCCACCACCAAGACGGGAGAGCCGCCAAGAGAGAGTGTGTGTGTGCTACAGAGG
Source organism: Alosa alosa (assembly GCF_017589495.1). NCBI lineage: Eukaryota > Metazoa > Chordata > Actinopteri > Clupeiformes > Clupeidae > Alosa > Alosa alosa. The sequence continues at coordinate 4,911,949 of NC_063205.1, forward strand.
GGTCAGGGGTGTGTGTGTGTGTGTGTGTGAGGACACGCACACTAGAGGAACTGGCCGCTCTTTAGCGCGCACGCCTCGTTAGCGAAGCCTCGTTAGCATGCTCGCTCCAGCAACTCTCCTTCGGGGTCGTCCCTTGGTGATGAGCGGCAAGTCAAGGAAGGGGGCTGCTTGGAATGCTGACCTTACGCCTCTCCACTATCAGGCTCACGCAGGCAGGGTTATTAGAGTCGGCAAGCAGAGGGACTTTTAGCACACGTATGTCCACGCGCTGCTGCGTGCAGTACGTTTTTTGGGAGTGCTTAAAGGACATTGCAGTTTATATGCTGGTGGGTGCAAAAAAGGAGCTTTTTTGGGGGTGGGGGGCAAGTGCATGCCAGTGTGCATGGCGGACACCTACAAGCTGGTGGCGAGTGTGTAGGAAGTCTCACCTCTTGCACAGAAGCTTGTTGAAAGAGAGGAATAAGAGGATTAGTTCTTGGTATGTCAATGTGAATCTGCAGGGAAAGAACACAAACAGAGGAGGCACAAGCAGGTTAGAGATGGGATCGGATCAGATCGGACCGGGCCGTTAAGAGAGCGGTCAGGGAACAGGAGCCCACTCAGGCTGCCTCAGGCAGAGGTCTCAAGGCCCCTGAACTGACACAAGAAGCAAAGCCACTCCACCACTTCATTCACCTCTGATGCAAGACAGAGAATGGTTTCATCACTTTTAATAAAAAGAGTAACAACACGCCAGAGATGAATGAAGAGTGCAGCCGAAATGCCACAGGGACTCAGTTCAGCAGCGCTAAACCTGGAGTGAGAGACAGACAGTACATCAGAGAGACAGGGAGAGAAGGACGCAGGCGGACAGGCGGCCTTGTGCGGAGTCAGGTGGAGGTGGGCCGAGGTGTGGGGCGTCTCCCGCTCCACAACCTTCTTACCTCTGTGACTTTGGGCTGCAGCACTAAACTCTCCGGACTCATCCGGGGAATATCTATGTGAATCTGAAGGTTCAAAGAGGACATAACAGCACAAACACACACACACAGGCGTACACACATCACCGGAAGTTGACACATTCAGTCGCACAGATAAAAGAGAGGGAGGGGAAACAGTGGGAGACACATAAATGCACACAGACACACACACACACACACACCACCAGTGGGAATACATCAGTATCTTCACTGTCTTGCCAGATATAAGATAAAAACCACCCTGCCGACAATATCACAAGTGGAAGACAAAAAAACATTTGCAGACATGTCATAAAATATAAAGATGGCACATCGTATCAGTGCATAAGTGAAGCATCATCATGCGGGCTGTCCTTCTTCCTGGCGAGAATAAAATAGGTCAAAGTCACGCAGGCTACGTCTGGGACAGGTAAGCAGTGTTTCTCCGGGGGCTGTGATTGTGTGGCGCCTCGTTCTCCTGCCAGATAACAGGCGGCCGACAGGGGCTCAGCGATTACGCCCAGGAGAAAAATGAGCTGAGCCGGGAGGATTGTGGGAGTCGGCAGGCTGAGAGAAGCGGCAGGCTGAGCCAGGGCTGCTAAGGCTGCGGTGTGTGTGTGTGTGTGTGTGTGTGTGTGTGTGTGGGGGTGGGGGGTGCTGGGGAGGTGGCCCTCCTCTCTTAGTGGCTGGCAGGCTCAGACACTGGGGCCTCTATAAGGAGCCACTCGGCTCCCCAGCACCCGCGCACACCGATGCCAGCCACCCCGCTGAGCCTACAGCCGTGCATCACGCCTCCAGGAAGTTAGCACTGAACAAACACCAGCGAGATCCACTTAACACTCCTCTCCCGCTGCAGCCTACACATGAGACAGCACAGGCTGACTACAGTGAGCTGGAGAACCACACTGTAGTCTGCTAACCAGAACCATACGCGCACACGCAGCATAGAGAGAAGACTCTCAAACTGCTGACTGTACAGCTGGGATATGGGGAACTGCCAACGGAACGGGATGGGCATTTCAAGAGTTACAGCTCAAATTAATGTTATCTTTTTCTTTATTATTCTTTAATTTGCTGGCGTTATGGTTCTCTTGTTGACTATTTAAGAGGATGCATGCTGCTGGTTATAGAGGCAGATATTACATGCTCCCAGGCTGCTGACGAACACCACGCTTTGGTTTTGGTGCAGCTCTTCAAAAGAATGCAATTAATACTGCATGTATGGGACAGAATCCTAGGACACATTTACGGAACTGGTGTGGCGAGGCATGTGTTGCGCGCTCTCCTCACCTGTCTGTAGGTGTCCTGGTGGTGCTCGTCGTTGCGGGAGTCGTAGTATTGCTCGATGAAGCCGAAATACTCCTGACGCTTCCTCTGCAGCGTGCTCTCCCTCCTCTCTGCGTTGGCTGGGAGGTACCCCTGTGGGAGAGCGAGAGGGCAGGAGAAGAGAGAGAGAGAGAGAAGAGAGAGAGAGAGAGAGAGAGAGAGAGAGAGAGAGAGAGGAGAGAGAGAGAGAGAGAGAGAGAGAGGGCAGGAGAAGAGAAAGAAAGAAAGAAAGAAAAAACACACAAATGTTTTTGCACTGGGCAGCTGCAACACCTTTAAATCAATTCAGTGTGACAGCAGCGCATTAGCCTCCACATTTTCTCCCCGCGTGCACTGGTACCGATTCAAGTGGAGGTCACCTTTCCTGTAATACTTTAGGATCTCGCCTCACTGCTGTGTTATTTCGCAAGCGCGACTTCTGCCCAGGTCCCCTGCGGGTCCACTGTTGCCCAACTGTCCTGCTTCCCTCATCACGCTGCAGCTACAGAAGGGCGGAGGAGCACTAACAAAGGGACTTCGCCACGCCATCCACTTCGACCCCACGCTCCACTTCAGTGGCCCGCCGCGCAATTCTGGTCATCGGTTTAAAAAAAAGAAGCCGCTGCGGCGCAGCAGATGTCTGCGACAGGAAAAGAAAGTCTCTTGATAAAAAGTAATTGATTGCATGGAAATCTACAGCTGCAAAAGTCCATTCATCACCAGGGCTGCGATGCACGCACACATTTCTTACTCCCCTGCCCAGACAGCTTTTACAAGATGTATGCGTGCCAAGCGCTCCTCGTTCCACTCCCAGAACAGGCCATTAGGATTCGCACATGTAATTAAGTCTAATTGATAAGGGAATCGGCAGGGGCTTTTGATATCCCACCATCAGTGCACTGCTTAGTGCAGAATCTGGTATTAGGGTCGGTTTTAAGAGGAGTTGCTTGAGGACATATGCACTGCGGATTAAAATTTGATGGACTGTTTGCTTCAACACAGACTTTTTAAGAGACTGTGTGTGTGTGTGTGTGTGTGTGTGTGTGTGTGTGTGTGTGTGTGTGTGTGTGTGTGCGTGCCGTGCTCTGGGTGAACTTCAGGAGTTTCTACCTCACAAGTTTCCACCGGGACACAGGCAGTCACCATGACAACACACACAGACAGCTTCAAAGTAGCGCACCCAATTTCTGTACAGCAGGTGACACATCATGAAAGGAGATGGGTGGGGGTGGCAGTGGGGCACTTCAAAAATCCAACCTCTTTGTTGTGCGCGAGTGTAGTTTTGTTTTGAAAGGCTTTCTCGCCGGCTTCTAATCTAGTCATTTTGGTAGGTGGCTCCACAACCATCTGACAAAGAATGGGCCCACTAAGAAGCTATTCTTTTTCTGCCAGACGAAAAAAGACAAACCAACAAAGCACGTCTGTAGTAATGAGGCGCGGCCGTCCGCAGGCTGCCCGGTGAGCGACGAAGCGGCGCGGCTCATACGCTCTGCTGGAACGTGTGCCAGAGAGAAGAAGGCTACTGTCCTGAGCAGGTGCACAGTGGCCGCCTGACAGGAGTCCTGTAATGAATGTGCAGCACGTGCAGAGGAGGAGGGAGAGAGAGAGAGAGAGAGAAAGAAAGAAGAGAGAAGAGGAAAGGAGAGAAGTGGAGGAGAGGAGAATGGGAGAATGAAGGGATAAGGAGAGGAGAGCAGGGGAAGGCGGGATGGCTTGATAAGAGAGTGGTAATGCTTAACATCCCGACACAAGCACGGCTTTTCATCAGCCCACTCTCCCAGCTGTTAGCAGGGAGGAAGGCAATTTGTCAAAGCGTCCAACCGATATCCCCTAAATGAAAAACACGCTTTAATCACCTGCGTAGGTGATCTTTTTTTTTTTCTCTCTCTCTCTATCTCTCTCTCGCTCCTGTTCATGTATTAAAACACAGCACGCACGCCACCGCAGCACAGCACAGCCCACTGAGACAGGAGGACAGCGAGGCGAGCAGACCTGATCTCCACATAATGCCGCCTTCGCCTTCGTCTAGAAAGGAGACCAAAAGAGGCTCGACGGAGAATGGCCTCAACTAAATGCCATTGCCATTGCCAAGGCCTTTTTCTTTTTCTTCTTCAAGAAATGAAAGAGATGTAGACCGTTGCAGTAACATGACTATCTCAATTTCCCATTAAAATGTGATTGGTGGTTGGGACTCGTGCAGAGGGTGTCATTTGTGAAGGCGGAGGATGCAGAGCAGCGGCAGAGGACACGTCCACTACCGTAAGTCCTCCCCAACCCTGCCATTACGTCCCATAATGAAGGCGTGCTCAGTCGCGCCCAGTCAAGGGTAACGGAGAGTTTACGGCGGGTCACCTGTGCAGGCCAGTGCAGGTCAGTGTGTGTAGATGCCGCACTTCATAAGTGACTTTTATTGGTCTGACACGGCCTCCTACAGAGCAAGGCTTTAGTCCAGTGCTGACTGGCAGAAGAGTGCTATGATGGGCGAATCAGGGATCAGGGTGAGATGACGGCCCCCGGCCCCAACAGAGCACGCCCGAGCCGCGAGCCTTTTCCCCAGCCTTGGCTAATCTCTCAGTGAAACCAAAACGCTGGCACCTAATAGATGCTGAACTACAGTAAACAGGCAATCTTCTTTTTTTTCCCCCTCCAGCTCTACCCCTTCTGAAAATAAGCTTAAGGAATCAATTTTGGGAGTAAATGAAATCTTTATTTTCTACGGGGGAACTGACAAACAAAAATGATTTCTACTTAGTGGAGCATTTGAGCTGGTTCCTGGGGGGAGGAAGTGTGCAGTTTGTGTGAAGTCAGCAGGATGGGGAGAATTGATTGCGCATTAAAACGACTGTTCAAATGGTGACGACACCCTCCGCTGCCTTTCCTGGGTCTCCTCAAGTCATCGCTCTTGTTAAAGGATGATTTCCAGCTGTTTAAATTCTTTCTTCAAATGTTCGCGCGCACACACACACACACACAAACACACAGGATTCAGTAGC